>NW_015656019.1:538945-542600 GCF_001515625.1 Sinocyclocheilus rhinocerous | reverse complement strand
TGCAGTGAATGGGTGCCGTCAAAATGAGAGTCCAAACAGCTGATATGTGGATTACTTGCCTATTATTTGTTTGGACTCTCATTCTGACGGCACCCATTCACTGCAGAGGATCCATTGGTGAGCAAGTGATGTAATGATACATTTCTCCAAATCTGTTATGATTAGGTAACAAACTCATCCACATCTTGGATGGCCTGAGGGCGAGTCAATTTCCAGCCAATTTTCATTTTTGGGTGAAATATTCCTATAATAACTTAAAATTTAGTACTACAAATTATTCTTTTACATGAAGCAAATTGTCACCGAGCATCAATTACCTGCCCATGATATCAATAATATTGATATTATACGAAGCAAAATAGTGTACTTGAATAGTCACAATAACAACATTTTAGCAGTCAATTCCAATACCAGTGAAATTTCACTTTGGGAAGCAATCTTTCTTGTTGCAATTGCATTTGGTGATGCTAGTGGAGCAGATAGTATACACTTCAGCTTTAAGTGAGTTAGCCTACAGCCCAGATCCCTGAGAAACTCAGCCATAACAGACATCCGACGCCATCAGACATAGACAGACTTGGAGGCCCTGATGTTTGACTCCAATATTACCTGAAAGGAAATCCATGACCTGAATGAAACCACCCCTTAGCACGTGAGCCGAGCAAAAACACATCAGCCACGAGTGAGGGCAGATGCGAGAATCTCTGTGTAAACAGCATCTCAGTACCTCGAGCGAGGGGTCACAACACGCCTGCTGTCCATCAAAGTCACAGCAAACCCATCCCACACCAGCTAATATCAGCTGTTAGAGTGGTTAGGAATATAGAATGGCGTTAACATATGGCTCCTGTTGGATTATTTTGAATTCTGTTGGATTTGTCATTGAGAAAAACACACGGATGAAACAGTAAAGAAAATTGTGAAGAAAATGGCTCCTTTGATTCACGTCTGCACACTGGAGAAAATCAAATGCTATTAAGAGGGATCTCACACCAGGCACGACAGAGACTCGAGGGAACGGCGTACATGCACACATACACCACACACACCAAATCCAACGCAGCTTCTCAGAAACCTTTTCACACCCATAACCAGGTGCGAGCTTGTGCTCCGTCGCACATGTGCAGATTTTCCACATCTATTCCTGAAAAACCTGGCGAACGGCATCATTAGTGGTGTTTGCTAAGGCAAAATTACTATTATTCAAACTTTAGCGCATAACCATTTATGCTAAAGACATGAATGATACCTCAAATCCTGCGGCCTGCTGAGGAGAGGCGTGCTATTACCTTTTTAAGTGATTGGACTTAAATTTTTCAGTGGTGCATAATAGAACAGGTGAAAAAACACAAATACTTATACTGTACAGTATATTGAAAGAGAGCCTCATGCAATATTTAGAGATCAGAATTTCACAGAGATTTATGAGTGGGCTCTTTGGTTTGAGATGGTCTGACTGGTCTCTGATGCTTTGATGGTTGGCCACTTGGTCTCCCAGCCTGACCCAAAAAATAAAAATAAAATAAAATTAAATAAATAAATAAGGTCAAGGTGCTAAGGTCTTCTAAATGTAATCATGATTTTTCAGGGGGAAAAGTGATTATGATTTAATACCTATGTGATTAATTATGTGATTGATTGATTTCCTTAAAAATGTGTGATTACATATCAATGACTATAAAATATTACTAACAAAAATAATTTCATTTTACAGTTCCACTGTAAAATTACAAAGCTAATATTTACGGATGTCCTAAGGTGAATGTCCTAAGGTTCTCTTTTGACAACAGGGGGTTTAAAACTGCTTCTCATTACAAGTACAGGAAGATTCACTTTAAGAATTTCTTCACTGATAAAATAGATAACATCAGAAATACAATAACAAATGTAGATTCTACAGCGTATAATACTTCAGCTTCATTCATCGCACCAAAAGATAAACTGCAGTGCTTTACAACTATAGAACAGGAAGAGCTAAATAAACTTATCACTGCATCTAAACCAACAACATGCCTGTTAGATCCAGTACCCACTAAATTACTGAAATAGTGGTTACCTGTAGAGTCACCACTGATAAGCTACCACTAAATATTGTAGAAACTTAATTTGCTGTAAAGTTGTTTTGCAACAATTTGTATCGTGAAAAGCGCTATAAAAAAATTAACTTGAAGATGCCTGGCGTATGTTGCGTTCCCAAATGCATGTTACAATCAACCCAAACTCAGAGCAAATGCAGAGATGAGGTTGTGTAGAGCAGCATTTACCTCAAACCAAGCCACTCTAAGACACTGAAAACACTGAACCACAAGCTGTTAGAATTTTAAAGAGCACAATGCAGCGCTTCATTCTAAAACATATAAAACATATTCTTATTTAATTAAATCACAGCCTTTGCGTTTCACACTGTCGACATGTTTGCTGCATTAGCGTGTGCCTCTATTTGATCGCGTTCGTCATTGTTCGGTTCATATTATTCGGCCTTTTCGCTTATTCGGCCGAACACCGAAATATTTTTTTTTGCTATTTTCGGCCGAATAATTTCGGTTGCCGAATATTCGGTGCATCCCTACTTTGCGATTTGATAATTCATATTATCCATATTGGTTTTATTTTGATTAAATGCACAACACTACTGGCTAATACTCAGAACTAGCTTAGGCTGGTTTAAGCGAGACCCCAGCAAACCCAGCAAAAGGTTTGTTGGGGCAAGAACCACTCACACTTACTTCAGAAATGATTATTCTCTGCCAGCTCATTTGATGTGCTTTCTGCCAGCCAGCAGTGGTGGAGGTAACGAATTACAACTACTCACGTTACTGTAATTAAGTAGTTTTTTCAGGTACTTGTACTTTTTTGAGTATATTTTTAAAGCTGTACTTTTACTTGTACTTAAGTACAAATTAAGCAAAATAATCTACTTCGTTACTTTTAAATCATAGTTCGTTACTGAGTACGCCCACAATTTGAATTAATATTCAAACCTTTGACGGCACTTCAGTAGCCAATAAAGATATCCGATCGTGAAGGGACCAATAACAGCCCTGATATCTGAACCGGTAAAAGCGCTGCTGCAGCAGGCGAAGAGCTGACCAGAGAGTGAGGGAGCTCAGCGTAATTTATGGACTCAAAGTTTGGAGAAACAAACCACATGGTAGTGTTATCATAAATATCTATATTTTGATACTGATACTGAAATATCTGACACTGTTCCGTTACTCATTTTCCACAGTATCTACCGTATATACACCGATACAAGCTGCGTCTCTCTCTCCTCTCCGACGGTGAGTTTGACACGCATCGCCTCCTGTCAATTTCAGAGTCTGAATGTCCGCGCGGGATTGCAGGTATTCCACATAATTTTAATCATTCCCGGGCAAATGTGGCCAGCGCTTTATTGTAACATGAGAACACAGTTATGTAATCGCAGAAAACTGGATGCGAGCTCTCAAATAGGCCTAACTTATACAAATGAACTGCCTGTCCTCTCACTCAGATATTGCTTGTGCGTAGACTGTGTGCAATCGCGATCTCGCCGTGCTTTTAAAGCAGAAATTATTTCTCTTTGCTCCTGGATTCTCTCTTTACATATGTATGTAAATAAAAGCCTATATTAAAATCTGTTCATCATATAAAGCGAATGTGTCTTTTTAGAAGA
>NW_015656019.1:538361-538858 GCF_001515625.1 Sinocyclocheilus rhinocerous | reverse complement strand
GAGTATTGTATGCGCTTATCGCCAGCAGTGATAGCTACCTTACACAGCCCTCATTAGTGTCCCAGCCTAGTCTTGCTCTGTCTGTTTTCTTGGTTTCCGATCTTTGCCTGTTCTCCTGGATTTAACCCTCTAGTTTCGCCCTTTTGATTCTGTTCGCCGACCGTTGACCTACGCTAGCCCTAGGATTATTCTTGTGTCTTGCCCGCCATATACCTGTTTGCC
This sequence comes from Sinocyclocheilus rhinocerous, assembly GCF_001515625.1. Classification (NCBI taxonomy): domain Eukaryota; kingdom Metazoa; phylum Chordata; class Actinopteri; order Cypriniformes; family Cyprinidae; genus Sinocyclocheilus; species Sinocyclocheilus rhinocerous. The sequence continues at coordinate 538,636 of NW_015656019.1, read as the reverse complement.
ATTGTTCGACCCTGCCTGTGTTTCTGACCTCTTCTACTTTAAATAAAGCTTGCACATGGATCTGCACGTCTCACGTCTTGTCTGCCCCGTTACAGCTCCTGGATTAAACTGTCAAAAGTTATCAACCATTCAGAATAGATCCACGCCTGACCGATGAAAATGCTACAATAATTTTTGTTACATTTTATTGGCTGTAAGTGAAATGCACCAGAAAGTCTTTCAACAATCAAAGACGGAACTTTAATTTCTTTACAATGTAAGTTTATGCTAGAAAT
>NW_015656019.1:536791-538336 GCF_001515625.1 Sinocyclocheilus rhinocerous | reverse complement strand
TGCTGTAAGCTTTTGCAACAAAGTTACCCTATTTTAAAGACACAAATACACAGAATGAGCAAATGTTTAAGATTGAGATTTTTGTAATGGTAATTGATCAATATTTGTATGTAAATAAAAGCCTATATTAAAATCTGTTCATCATATAAAGCGCACGTGTCTTTTTAGAAGACTACTAAATAATAAGCTTGAAATAATACTTGCCTTGAAAAAATTGATGGACAAAAATTTTTTTAAATATCGATATAGCAGTATACAGTATGTGTTAGTTTTGCCAATGGTATTGAAAATGATTAGTCGTCATGAAATCAAAAATGACCCTACTTACTTTTTAGTGTACATTACTTGTGGTGAACAATTAAACCGTGCAAGTCAATACACTGAAAAAAAAATGGTCTGCCGTTGTAATCGTTAATCAAAAACTGAAAATTGGCTTCTGCTCTGGAATGGCGTTCTGGCTCTGATGACGTCAGTTTGACGGCTTCGGGAGAATCCTCTTGTTAAGTCATGATGTAAGGACTGCTGTTTCCAGCTCCAGGCCTCTACTCATTTCACTTGAGAATACTATCTCAATAGCCATTTATGAGCATTATTTAATTATTATTACATATTTAAGCTAAGCATTTAAAAATTTGTTGTGCACACTACAGTCTCCATGCTCACAGTGTCTCAGTATTTCTCAGTAGATCTCTAATGTTTTAGCTGAATCACTGTCAGGCCATCTGGGATTTCAGTATGGAGATAAAGGTTAGGGTTATAATTTTTCAGTATTTTCATGACATCGTGAGTGTGTATATGCACAGTTTGTTGTTTTTTTGGGGTCTGGCAGAGCGTTAGGACCCAGAAGCGGTGAAGCGTGATGTCAGACATAACAAGCAGATATTCTTAACCTCTCCTATCCAACCGTGAATCTGCTATGAGCAAGAGGTGAAGTGGAGGTGCACCACAATAAAACCTCGCCCTTTATTCAAAATTCCGTTTCACTTGGAAATACATCACAACACTGAAGTCAGTTGCAACTTCCGGTTCACGGGTACTTTGATATTGATATTTTTCAAGGTATTGAAGTTGGAAATTCCTGTATCATGACCACTAATTGACATACTTTTTCAATAAGATAAAATTGGGTTTTGTTCAAAGTAGCTATTATCCACATAGATCTTTGATATTCATATTTTTTGGTAATTCATTAAATATCGGCGGCTAAAATGTAACTAGTAACTAGTACTCTGAGTAGTTTTTGAGAGAGTCAACCATGCCTACCTAAAACGGCTCGTTCTAACACGCCCCCACATGTCTACGTCACTGTGTGGGAAGATTTGCATAACACCGCCCAAATGTTCACGCAAAGAAAGAAGGCAGAAATTTGATTCTCGCTGTAGTATTGTTGACACCGCCATGTCGTGGAGACGCTGTGTGTTTCACTGTGAAAGCGTAACTACTTTGTTTGGCCTTCCAAAAGAGGACACAACTAGAAATCAGAGGTTAAGTTGTATTTACAACACTGTTCCAGAACAGTTCAACCCAAATATTCAGATGTGTGCA
>NW_015656019.1:525675-536396 GCF_001515625.1 Sinocyclocheilus rhinocerous | reverse complement strand
AATGTACATTATGTGGAAAATAATGTGTTTTTTTAACCTTAAACCGCATAAACACATTGCATTACACCAAATACACAACATAATGTTCTTTTTAGAAACGTCATATGGCCGGCTAAAAAGTAACTAGTAACTAGTACTCTTGAGTAGTTTTTGAAAGGAGTACTTTGTACTTTTACTTAAGTACTGTTTTGACACCAGTACTTTTACTTGTAATTGAGTATTATTTCATCAATGTAACAGTACTTGTACTTGAGTACAAATTTTCAGTACTCTTTCTACCACTGCCAGCCAGCCAAAGTTGTTTGTGCCAATCAGTTTTAAAACAGAAAAATGCGAGACGGGACACAGTTGTTGTTTGACAGGGAAAGCAGGTCCAATTTAAACTGAAGGAAGTGGATGCTTATTTGAATGTAGAAATGAGCTGTCATCCTCCTGTTGTGTGTGTGTGTGTGTGTGTGTGTGTGAGTGTGTGTGTGTGATTGTATTATGTTCAGAGGCCTCATGAGGCTGAGCTCTATTAAAGGAGAACTGAAGCCTGTGTGTGTGAACTGCAGAAAGGATATGAAATCCAGCAGAATCGATTGGGAGAGAAATCAAATTTGATGTGAAAATCTTAGAACATCATGTTACCCTATTGATGAAAATCTTTGTTCGTCATCTGCCTCTGCAGAAGAGTCCTACTGTCACAAAATCATTACAGCATGGGGTTGTGTAACTGGCTTTAGCTTTCAATCATTCAGGACAACTGCAAACAATCAGATACCTCTCCATCATAAAGCACAAACATTTGATTATATTCAAGTGACACTGGAAGACTCCCCGAAGAAAAGAAAAAGATCAAATGGTTCTCTTGTTGTTTCTCTAGACAGCAATGAGATTAAATGGGAGACCTCACAGAGACTTTCACTTAAGGGAACAGTTCCTCATCCTCAAAATGTGTCCTCATTTATTCACCCTCTTGTCATTACAAACCCAAATCACTTTCTTTTTCCTGTCAAACACAAAAATCAGACGTCAGAAAGAATTAGGCAGAAGTTTACACTGTTAAGCTGCAACAAAAGTATCACAGAAGACACAAAGTATGTCAGCTCAGATCTCAATATTTATATATTGAATATTACTATTTCTATTTAATACTTCAATAAAAAAACAAAAAAACAACGGATAGCCTTATTAAGGCTCCTGAACTAGAAAAGAGCAACCACTGAGCAATAAATGTAGTCATGTGGCAGTATTTATGACAATTAAGCTCTTTTATGTGATGTGATTTATGTACAAAATTATGTATTTTTTTATCATGTTAGTTTTTAAAAACTGTATATTAAAAATCTAAACTATTGTTACTATTATTATCATGAAACAATAATAATAATGCATTATCTATCTATCCATCCATCCATCCATCCCTCTCTCTCTCTCTCTCTATATATATATATATATATATTCAGTCAGCCCTGAAAAGTCAGACATAAACTTAAATATTTATCATAACATTCTCATAAAGCTAATTATCTGTGCTAATCTATTCACATTAATTTTATAGCTCTGTACATTAACAGTAGTTGTAGTACATTGGTATCTATTTTGATTTCTCATTTACATTTATTCATTTAGCAGATGTTTTTACCCAAAGTGACTTTCAAAAGAGGAACAAAGCAATTAGTCAAGGAATCTTAGAATAAGGTATTTTAGAAGAAACATAACAGAGAGCCTTATTAAGTCTCCCGAGCTAAAAAAAAAAGCAACTTATGGGCAATAAACCTTTGCTTTGTGTCATGATGAGTGGTCAGAGGGCCTTTCTTTCCAAACTCACACACAGTCTTGCTGTAGGCAGTCTGACCTCTAACCTTTAAATCCATCGTTCCATAAGACCTCTGAGATCTTCTGCAAGTCATTACACAGTATATATATATATATATATATATACACACATACAAAATAAAAAGGCAACTAAGTAACGCATAATGGTGATAAATGGGATGTTTAGGGAATTGTCATTATATAACTGTAATGAAAATAAACGAAAATGTCATTGTCCAAATGGCTTCATTTTGTTCTTTGTGAAAAAATACTATTTCACTTTTTATTTCTTTTGATTTTGGGGTAAACTATAACACCAAATGTTTTCATGAGACTCATTCAATTAGTATTCAACCTTTAAGATGGATGAAACCTATTTTGTAATGAAATAAAGTCTGACAGAGTCACCTGATGGGGGAAACAGTTAGAGAGAGAGATTTTTGTGAAAAGTCTCGGCGTTTTGTTGTGTATCCTCTGTCATGTGTCATTAGAAAACCTGACCCCCGCTGTCACACTGACCTATTAATAAGAGAGACTGATTACTGTCATTACCATAACACAGTGTGTGTATGAATAATTAGACCCCAGGAACAGACCTTTGCCTTGAAGCTCCTGGAAGAGTTTCCTCCTCAGAACTGCAACCATCAACAACTTGAACTCAACATGATGAGATTTCACCTTCGGAATCACACAAAAGAGCGATCTGTGGATAAGATGTTAATGGCTGTTTTCACGAGTGTAAAATGCTGCCAAGCTGCTGTGAACAGCTGTGTGGACTCATGCGCCAGCCTCCGTGTGGCTTTCACATCATGATTTGGTTAAAGTAATCCTGCTTCCAATTATCAGCTAAATGTCAGAGTCACACCATCCATCCACAGAGAAGACAGAAATCACAAAAGCAGAACAGACTGGGTGTGATGGATTTAGGTGAGCATCTGTGAGGAAAGCCACGGTCAACAAAAGCAAGAAAAGCAGCGAAACGTGACGACTTCTGAAGCCCAGATAGATTGATGTACTGTAGTTTGCCTAGAAATATTAAGTCAACAATGGCTCTGCTCCAAAGCCTAGAGAGCTGCCTTGCTGTCTAATGCCTATATACACTGTTATCCCTGATTTTTTAAAATCCAAATTAAGTACACTAAACATAAAAATATATATTTTTTTTACATAGTACTCAATTTTTTTAGTTAGGTGTACCATTGACATGAGTTTTCTCATTCTATTGAATTTTTTTAAGTCGAATCAACTTAACTAAGCTTATTTGAGTTTGTTGTCAATCGCAACTGTTTGAACTGACGCCATGCAGGCACTATTTGCACGGATGTATTTCTGTCAACGTTTGCTGGTGAGTTGAAGCTCGTTCTTTACCTTTTGCTCTGAAACCATAAAAAAATGAGAGGTACAACAGTTAGCTAATCAAAAGAGATAATTTGAGACTGCATGTATGACAATTCCAAACCTTTCGCCACGGTCTTTTACGGAGAGGCTGCAACCGATTTGGACCACTTTTATATGTGGTTTGTAATCAAATAGTTAATCATTCAGTATCTGGTCAGTGATCTTCATTAAACAAACAGGTGAAAGAGTCGTCTATTATGGGTTCATAAGACATGTTTGTCTCTAATAAGATTAACGGACAAGCTTAATAAGCTAAATGAGCCGGCTGTATTAAAAATGCAGCGCAACTTTTCAAGGACCTTTCAAAAGTGTATTCATGTATTACACAAACAAGCTTATATTAAATGGATACTTCTGTGCATGTGCCGGATACTAGCCCAAGTTAGTTACTAAAGAAATGCAATTTCTCCTCCACATAGTGTTAGCTAAGTTAGTTCGCTACTGAATACATTTCATTTAATACCAAGTCTTTTCTACCATGTAATGATTGATAACTTTACTACTGCAATTTTTAGTAGCAGTTTATGGATAACTTAACATGTCATGTCTTAAAGGGTTAGTTCACCTAAAAATGAAAATTCTGTCATTAATTACTCACCCTCGTGTTGTTCCAAACCCGTAAGACCTTCGTTCATCTTCGGAACACAATTTAAGATATTTTTGATGAAATCTGAGGGCTCTCTGACCCTGCATAGACAGCAAGGTAACTACCACATTCAAGGTCCAGAATGACGTCATCATGTCGTGAACACGCATCCAAAGTGACGCAGTAGAGACGAAAATGCGGAATAAAGTCGTTATTTTTGTTTTCTTTGCGCAAAAAAGTATTCTCGTAGCTTCGTAACTTTACAGTTGAACCACTGATGTCAGTGGCCCTCAGATTTCATCAAAAATATCTTAAATTGTGTTCCGAAGATGAATGAAGTTCTTACGGGTTTCGAAACAACACGAGGGTGAGTAATTAATGACAGAATTTTCATTTTTGGGTGAACTAACACTTTAATGACAGTTTGCCTTATCAGCTGGTTAAAAAAAAATCTAATGTGCATTATTGTCAGATTCCAAGAAGATCACTGCTGAGCTAAAAAAATAATGATCTGGAAATGTAAGTACTGTCAATTTGCTTGTGGCAAAAGGGGATACTTGTTAAAACATTATAAACATTTATTTATGTTAATGCTATGGATTACAGATAATAATGATGTCAATGTACAGTCAATGTGCTCAGACCGATTGTTTTGCTTCATAAGACTCAGTATATCATCAAGAGCCAGGGGTATTAATTTTGTGTTTCCTGAAGTTCATGAAGTTTGAATGAAGTTTGATTGAAGCATGCTTTGAAGTGCTTTTGTGGCACGGCATCCCCTGTCTTTCCACCTCCATCTAGCCCCAGTGGGATTCATCTCGGAGGGGAATCTTGGGATGGATGGTTTAGAGAACCTCCCTCAGGCCATTTGTTCTTGTTTTTGGATTGACTTATGCCTTGCATCTTGATTAGTGCATGACCAATGCATTGCACATATACATTTTATCTTTGTTTTATTAGACAAAAACTCAACATACCTAAAGATACATAAAATTTGTTGAATGGATTTTGGAAAATTGTCCCTCTCAATGAAGGACACATATAATGCTGCCTACCTTTAGGAACAGCATTTGCGTTGAGGAAGCCATCATGCCTACATAGGTGGCTCACTAGATTCTGGAACACAGCCATAAACATGAATGATTTTTACAAGCCCAATAAGTAGCTACTCAATCAGCAGATGGATGGAGTTCTCTCAGTGTGAGTGAGTGGAGCTTGTTTTTCATTTGTTTTCGGGAGACGTTTTTAATTTTGGGAGGTTGTGCAGGTCTAATAAGAGGATGATTAGAGAGGACGGGACGAATCAGTCAGACCCGAGACACTTTAATGAAAGTAAAGATCTACAGCACAATCCAATATCTACCGCTCACTGAGGAGGAGACCTGGAAAAAACAATTGCTGTCTTCAACAACGAGGGATGCATTGCGTATCAATGACTAAATTGTTATCAGCCAGTATTAGAATTACTTAAATGATCATATGTGCATTTGTGTGATAAGGTCCATATTTCATTCAGATAATATCATAAATCTCCTTAAGGTTTATTATGTGGCAAAATGGAATACTTTGCCATCACATAAATGAGTTACAATTATATATACTGTATATATATATATATATATATATATATATATATATATATATATACACACACACATTCAATTCTAGATTACATTATACTCTTTAAGTGCCTGGTTTTAGTTAAAATTGCATTGCGCTGCATTCTATATTGGACATTTAGTATGAACTAAAAACAACAACAAACAAAACAGTTATTAATAGATTCATAACACCTGCATTGGGCAAAACTTCTAAATCTGTTCATACCTAATAAAAACTACACAGATAGATGCAAATACAGAGTCGCTTATATATTTAGATGTGATTTGTTTAAAGTGAGATTGGGTTTCCTTTGTAATATACAGTAAAGAGGAGACTCAAGAGTCCAGAACTTCTGAAATAAACTCATGAGAATAAAGAGGAACGGAAATAACAACAGAGCTGGAGGAGAGAGATGTTGTCCTGACAGCAGAGAGATATCAATCAGGCCTTCATCCAGGACCTGCCAGGGGCTGCTGAAGACACACAAACACACACAGACACACAGACACACACACACACACACACACAGACACACACACAGAAACAGGAGAGATTTAGACTGCCTCTTAGAAAAAGTGGCTGTAAAAGTGTTGTGCTTTAAAACTTCACTTTGAGCTTAAAAACCCACTGAATGCACAAGACTACTAAAAAGTAGACACAGAAGTTAGCAAGTAAATTAGAGAACTTTAGCATTAATAACTAAATGGCACACAAACAGACAATAAGAGCCAATCATGATTAGTAATTCGCTGCTTTCCTCAAAAAGTACAGCATGGCACCAGTGGTGGACGAAGTACACAAATCAAGTACTTGAATAAAAGTAAGTACTTGAGTAAAAGTAAAGATACGTATAGTAAAATATTACTCCAGTAAAAGTAAAAGTACTCTTTTTTCAATTTTACTCGAGTGAAAGTACAAAAGTACTAGATTTTTTATGTACTTACGTAAAAAAGTACTGATAGATAGATTTATTTTGCAATTTTATATAGGCTACTTAATTTAATTTTATATTAGCACATATTTTTTATAATCCTACTGCTCAAAATACCTGGGATTTTCCCAAAATAACCACTATATGGAGTCAAGATATATTTTTGTTGTTTATATGGACTACATTGACGAGAGTGATGTAGTAATGTTCACTATTAAGCTTACACTGCAATGTACCTGAGAGAAAACAGATTTGACCATCTGATTTTCACCAGTAAGAAAAAAGTGTTTTAAAGCTTGTTGTTTTGCAGAACATCACAGTTATATATGACATGAGAATAAGGCCTGAAGTTAGGAAGAACATTTTAAGGAAAATATAATTATATTCAGTTCACTGGAGACTCGCACTAAACGGTTCATTTGAATCAGAGTTGAGTTGTTGACTCGAGAACAGCTGCAATCGGTTAATTCTAATTCGTGAATGAATCGTTTGGTGCGATTTACGAACCGATTTAAAAGGTTCATTGAAAATAATCAGTTTGTTCTTGAATCAGACACCGATTCTGCGTGTCAGAGCACGTGATATATTATAAGGAGTAACGATATGTTTTATGAAATGTAGTGAAGTAAAAAGTACGATCTTATGCTTTGGAATGTAGTGAAGTAAAAGTAAAAGTTACTCAAAATAAAACTACTCCAGTAAAGTACAGATTCTTGAAAAATGTACTTAAGTACAGTAACAAATTAAAACTACTCCGTTACTGTCCACCACTGCATGGCACTAGCAGCATCAAAGTCATGGGTTTGAATCCCGGGGAACAACAACAACTGATAAAATGTAAATGTGCACATTGAATGCAATGTACTGTAGGTCACTAAAAGCATCCGCCAAATACATACATGTAAACGTAAATTTGTAACTGATTTGTGTTCAAATCAAGTCAAGGCAAGTCAAATGAATTGCCTTTTTAAACCCTTTTGAATTAATTCTCCAATGTAACATTTCTAAATGAAACATGATATTCAAGCCCCCCCAAAAAGTTTAGGTTGTCACTTTTATCAACCAAGAATCGACTGGATCATGAAAAGTGGGCATTTACATACAGTACCTGAATGGAGATGAACTGAATGTGACTGCTTTTAAAACAAACACCTAAATAGCCATATTGGTTGACTTTATCTATAACTTGAGCAGCGGTCATGGACAGTCATCTCAGAGGTAAAGCAAATTAAATTATTTTGATTTAAGATTAAGAAGACATATTTATTATTGCAATAATGTTCACCAATGAATCACTGTAATATCATAAATAGGATCAATTATGATTTCATGTACACATACTTTATTGTTCATTTACAGTACATGCTCAGTTTTGCATGGCACTGCAAAACTTTCAACCAAACCAACTTTCATATTAAACATTACTATCTTTATAATTAATTTTAAGAGTTTCCAGTATTGATTCTATAATTTATATATTAATTTAAATAAACCACAATATATTTTGAAATAAACATACTTTAATGTGGTATATCTGTGTTTTATGATGTTGCAAGGCATTCCAAACAAACAAATTTTGCCAAGTGAAGTGAACTAAATATATCCCCTGATGAGTGTGTGGGAAGCAGTGAACAACAGTGAATATCCAGCTGACACACACAGTGTCCCAATAACCAGAAACAGCATTTGGATACTAATGCAGGTCTGTAGTTTACAGACATGAAGCTAAACGCATATTCACCATCTATTCCCATTAGCAGTGCTGACAGAGAGACTGACATAAAGCCAGAAAGAGATTCAGGCCGGGTTTGGAATGGAATACAAGCGTATTCCATTGAAATAAAGAATAGCATGCAAAATAAGATATTATGCAATGCTTCAAAGAGTAAAATACACATGGTCTCATCACATTTTATATGTCCTAAAATGCAAAAATTAATAAACATTTTCCCCAAGATTTTTAAATATGTAATTATGTATTCTATAAACTCGAAGCTACACTCGAAATAGACTAACTAAAAAATTATGTTATGAATGTTTCTGTCCAGAGTCTTCATAAAGATACAGCTCTATTAGATTTCATCCAAAAAATGATATAGAAATTAACAGCATCTGGGCCTGGTAAATTCCTTTGCTGTGAGGAAAGGAACTCTCATGTGAAATTTTAAGTCTCCAGCTCAAACGTGGTAACGTGGCTGATGTTTTCAATATTGCTAATTTAACTGCTAGTTGCTAGGCAACCATGCATCCCGTCCATCCCAAAATTACACAAAATGCAATTAGCCACAGACTCTTCATGCATGCAAAGTTTGGTGAGTGTTCATCATAGGGATCAAACATTATAGCTGTTCAAAGTGAGGAAGAATAATAAAAAACAACAGCAGAAGAGCAGCAAAAAATAATCTAGAAGATGCTGGATTTCAAATTAATCAAATAACACACTCTTTAAGCACCACAAAACAAACTCTCCAGCACTGCATTTTCGTCCATATGCTTTTCATAACATTAATAATGACATACACACGCAAATATGGACTAGAAACACTGCTGATGCAAACAAATAATGCGGATGAGCAAGACTTGCTAAGTGTATCATCTCACCACTATATATAGACAGAGCTTATGCTGAGCTCCAGAACAAACATATTCGTCAAACAGAGCATGTTTTAAGATACTAAGCTTAAACACACTGACCCTGCTACCCAAATCCCACTCCCATATATTGAAATAACCATCCAAATACAGTTCACTATATGTCAAGATCTGGCCTTTGGTGTAAATTTAAAAGCATTTTTTTCCCACTTGAAAGTAATGTATAAACAGAACAGTAGTCCAACTGCAATTTTTGGGCTTAAAGGTGCTGTAAGTGATGTTAACTAACATCTGCAACTGAATTTGACTGCCACCGTCTTCAAAATCCCCTCCAACCAAACTTTGCCTCACTCTTTCAAAATAACAGTTGTGGCACAGCTGACAAAAGGTAATTTCTAGCTAAATACATCAGAGAGTTTTCACCTATTGGTGCTAGTCTGTGAGTAGCAATACACTGTGTAAATAGCATATGTGTGGTTTCTTTACTGGAAAAAGTTGATTGTATGGCACTGTAACGGGTTTCATATGTGAAAGAAGCTTTGATGTAGTCCCATATCGCACAAAACCCTGATATTAAACACAAGTGTCTCCTGGGATGATGTGCCATCATTATTTCACAATATCTCTACAGAAAATACCAACCCAACACTGCCTGCTGCATCCTCTATAACAGAGCTTCTCATTGGGGTTGCAGCAAATTCCAAAAAATAAATTCAAAATGTAAAATTATTATATTATATTATATTATAAAAAACTTAATTCAAATGCTAAAACAAAAAATAAAGATGTAACATAAATCCTATTTCTCTGTTCCATCAATAACTAATACAAAAAACTACCAAAGCAGAATCTTTTGTGGAATCACAAAATGATATATATTTAATATATATCATAATCATACATATTTAATACGTCATATATATTTGAATGAATCATATATATTTAATATATCAACACTCCTAGTTCTTGTTAATAAAAAAGGTTCAAAAACAAGCAGCATTGTCAATTACAGAAGAAGGTAATAACTAAGTAATAAAATAAAAATGTTGAGAACCATGGCTTTGTAAAGAGGCTTCTATTTAGTTTATAAATCACTCAATGGCCTAGGACCTAAATACATTGCAGATATGCTCACTGAATATAAGCCTAACAGACCAGTCAGATCATTAGGATCAAGTCAGTTAGAAATACCAAGGGTTCACACAAAACAAGGGGAATCTGCTTTTAGTTATTATTCTTCTGGAAGTTGGAATCAGCTTCCAGAAGAGATCAGATGTGCTAAAACATTGCACTGTATTTTATGTATAATCATATACATAAATAATTCATTTTAAATCAATTTTAGTTTATTTTAAACGTTTTTATTATTGTTTTTTTATGATTATTTCAATTCCTTTTATGTAAAGCACTTTGAATTACCATTGTGTATGAAATGTGCTATATAAATAAACTTGCCTTGCCTTGCCTTATGGACCACTCATTCATGGGACAAAACCAAGACGTGTTTAAAATTTAAATTACAAATTTACATTGCATGGAATTATTTATAATGTATGTATATATGAGTATGATTATTTATTTAAATTATTAAATACATATTTCAATAAATACTCATATTCATATATACATACGCACACATAAGTATGGATACAACATTGGAAAGTGGTTCCTGCTAGTAATTAACAGCATAGACTAGTTCCTAGTAGGGATGTAACGATTCACTCAACTCACGATTCGAACTCATGAAAAGTCCAACAGAAAATGTTCTTGTTGAACTCAAAAAGCTAAACATCACCTCTTTCATTCAAGTAC
>NW_015656019.1:519812-525513 GCF_001515625.1 Sinocyclocheilus rhinocerous | reverse complement strand
AAAAAAAAAAAAACATTTTCCCTTCCTGTATCCAGCATATATATGCATCATGGAGCTTTACACACACTCCTCTCAGTTTATTATTTTTGATATTATTAAACTGATTTCAGCAGTTTTGTGAAACAGAATAAAATATTTCAGACTCGGACAACCAACTAATGCCACAAAACATTCAATAATTTATCAAATCCATTGCTAATACTCACTAGTGTTTGTCCTGCTGAATTCCCTCCAAAATTATGTCACTTCCTGTTGAATGAAGTCACATTGAAACTGCCTTTTCCTTTTTTAAAGGCATAATATATGATGAAAGGGATATTGAGGACATGTGACATACCTAAAATATCACTATCAATTAAAACAATATTTAAAAGAAAAGATTTTTTTTTTTAAAACAACAACAACAAAAAACATTTAACTAGAGAAAGAAAAAAATTAAAAAAGCATCCAAGGATATCACAAAAATAATTCAAACCAAAGTAGCAAAATTATTTAAAATTCACTTTTAAAATTTTAAGTTAATTGTGAAAACTATCTAATGTAATTTTTAACTTAAAAATATATATATATATTTTACCCAGTTATTGAGACATGTGACTGCACAGAATGACCATGAATGGTTTTTAGAGTGTTGCTGTGTTGTTGCAGACTATCTCAAGTCAACTGTGTACACAGTAGTAATGTATATACTGTAGTTTATATGCATGCTTTATTGTGTCCCAAGTGTTTCCCCAGCAGAAGGGAAATTATGTGTGTGCTTTTGCACTGATAATAGTCAAACCCTGATCTGAACTTAAATTGGCCAGTAAAACGATTCTGATATTTTTCAAAGAGCTGAGCCCGAACTGAAATCCTTGCCACACAGAGCTCTGAAGGACCCTGGGGTCACATGGGCTCTAATATTTCAGATGCCTTGAGATATATTTAAAATAGGTCACTTTTGATGACCAGATATATCGTCTATGATGCTGGGATCAAAGTACACCCAGAAGCTCAGGCCAAATGTATTACCACAGCAATTGTGCTCTGATATCAGTCCAAACATACGGAGGCCTTTAATGAAGAGAATCGTCTCTGATACGGGATCTATTTCTCTCATATCTACGGGAAGTATCTCTCATATACAGAAGAACACAAGACTGCGGAGATCTCAGTGCATTTGAATTGATCCAAAATGTCAAGTGTTTATATAATCTCATACTGACTCTTTTCCTTTTTCCTCCCACAAGCAATTTCTCTCTGTCTCTCATCGCCCATGTAGTCAGTCCTTTACTAGCAGCTCCATGTTCCTTCCAAAATAAGCTACCACTACCAAAACAAGACAACAACACCACTGCAGTTTGTGTTTCTCTTCCATTATGCTCAGCACACACTGCACAGCTTTGGCATGGTTTTGTCTTCTAAGACATATTTCAAGGAATCACAAAATTGGCGGTCTTTTTTGCCAAGTGGACATCTTTTTGGCATTATTCACTCAAACCACAACACAAAATGTTCAACTCAAATGCAATCGGCCTCTTTGTTGCAGCTGTTTTTTTATGTACCTGCTTTAAATGCAAAATTCTCTTCTAGGGTACCTGGCCTATCATTGGAAATGCCTAGAACTGTATCTGATCATCAGTAAAATGCACAATGTCCACGTACACTATGTTACATGTACACTATCGTTCAAAAAATTAAGGTGTTAAGATTTGAAGCTCACAAAGGCTGAAATTATTTGATAAAAAATACAGCAAAATCAGTAATATTGTGACATATTATTACAATAAAAAAAAGTTATCTATTTTTATCTATTTTAAAGTGTAATTTATTCCTGTGATGGTATGTTAATTTGGTGCTCAAGAATAATTTCTTATTATGCTGAAAACAGCTTTTTTTTTTTTAAATCTGTGATACTTTTTTTTCCAGGATTCTTTGATGAATAGAAAGTTCAAAAGAACAGCATTTATATGAAATAGATTTTTTTTGTAACAATCTAAAAGTTTTACTGTCACTTTGATCAGTTTAATGTGTCCTTGCTAAATAAAAAGTAATTGCATAAAAAAAAAATGTTACTGACCCCAAACTTTTGAACAGTAGTGTATACTTGTGAAATGTATAATAATAAATACTATTAATTACATATATATTATATAATAATATTAAATAATAATAAATATTAGATATGATATTAAATAATACGCATAAGTTATTATTTTAAAATAAAACATAAAAAATACAACCTTTAAATTCATTAAAAAATGTGTTGGAATCAGTGAAAACATTGGCAGGGCAAGAAGAAATCCGCACTGAATCCTTACTGTTGAGCCTTTGTGCAGAATGAAATACTGCCAGACATCAGAGCTGATGCAAACATCTTTTTTTAGTCAAACTGGAGGAGGCCTGCAATAAAATATTCACTGAAACAGAATTACCATCACCTGAATAACATACAGGTAAATGTGTCTGTCTCTTTTGCTTTTTGTATCACTGCCTCAACTGATACACTTGTTCCTGTTTTACGTAAGTGGCCCAGAGGGCCCCTTTGGCTGTTTTGCTTCATCACAGTCTGCTAGAGCGAGAAACTAAAAACAAACTAATTATTTAAACACATAAACAGACCGAGCAAAATATCCATTTAACTGCTCCCTGTTACGGCAACTACACTTCCCAGCAGGCCTCTGCCTCGATGCACTTTCCTGAGTCAACACATGGATGCTGAACAAACTCTTTAACCCACGGAATGGGCAGAGGAAAGGGAGGGAGAGAAAGAGAAGGGAAATGAAGAGAAAAAAAGGATGGAAGGAGGAAACAGACAGTAAACTCACACATAGTAGCCAACACCTGTCACATCAACAAACAGACAGTGTTGTCAAACGCTTAGTTGAGCACTACAGAGGCGAGTGGCTCCTTTATAAACACATGACGAGGTGTAGCATCGCCTGCACGCAGATACTGTATGTGATAAACGGCCCCAGTGTGCCTCCAACACAAAAACACCATCTGTGGCTCCACACACACACACAAACACATACACACATTTTCAGTCAAGAAAGCAACAGGTAACTGTCTATCGAGCTTGCAGCATGATGTCAGGGAAGTTTGACACTGAACTGAACATCTGTAAATTCACTTTTAAGTCACGTTAGATCATTTATACTAACCTTTTATTCAACTGAGCAAGTTAGCATAGGTAGCCCCTGCTGGTAGATGTTGTAATTTCACCATGTATCTTTCCCTATTGAGGTCCATTTAAAAGTAGCGGTGAATTCTGACAAAATACATCTTTTGCAACATTTAAATAGCAAATAATTCATTGGTAGATGTTTAACCAATACCCATTTCCTTTTTGGAAAGCTCTTAAAAGTGTGAAATGTACCGTATTGACCCGAATATAAAACAATGTTTTTTTCTTGGAAATACATCTGAAAAAACGCGGTCATCTTATATTCAGGGTCTAGACTTTGACATGTCAATAATACACCCACAACAATAGGTGGCGCCAAATACGCATAAAACGAGTGTGCCATGAAATACGTAATGTAATGCGTGTTGTAAAGATCGCGAGTAAAAACAAAAGAAAAAGAAAACCTTACAGCTGCATGAGTCGTGACTGTCACGTTAGCCTGATGGGACCAAACTCCCTTTGTGATTTTAAAACGTAAGACAGTACCCAGATTTGAAGACTACAGTAAGATTTAACTTCTACTGTTAATAAGATTTTGGTAGGCTACTATTAGATGGATAGCCTAAATGTCCTAATTCAGATGGGCTACCTGTTTTGTTTTTTTTAATGGTATATCAAAAAGTGAATATTTTTTAAATGTGATTGTTGGTACATTTTAACAGTTTTTACCATACTTTCAAAACAAAAATTAAAATAGGAAAAATATGCAATATGAAAATAATTGAAGACAAAATGTGTTTTACTGAGAAAAAACAAGATTTGGTTTTGCTTTTTCCAAAAGGTACATCTGGAAAAAGGGGGGTCGTTTTATAATCAGGGTCGTCTTATATTCGGGCCAATACGGTACTTATAATGTTACCTGTCTGCTGCATTTGACGTCACAGCTCGGGATAATCACTAGTGAAGGGTTTGGGATTGTGGGTGTTCATTTTTTCTTCCGATTTATGATTTTGCAGACGAAAATCCATTAGAAAAGTAATAGCACATTTCTCATCTATATTCTGAAGGATTTTGGGTATCATTCATATCTGGAATGATAGCAAGGACCATTACGACTCATTTTTTGTATGTACCATATACTGTATATTACACATTAAAAGATACACTACCATTAATTTTTTTTATTAATTAATAAAAAAAAAATTTATTATATGTTTATTCAGCAAGAATTCATTAAATTGCTCAAAATCGTAAAAAAAAAAAAAAAAAGAAATTGTTGCAAAATTTTCCAACTCTGATAATAATAAGAAATGTTTCTTAAGCAGTAAATCAGCATTTTAGGATGATTTCTGATGGATCATGTGACACTGAAGACTGGAGTAATGATGCTGAAAATTCAGCTTTTCATCACAGGAATAAATTACATTTTAAAATATATTAAAATAGAAAACAGTTGTTTTAAATTGTCATAATATTTCACAATATTACTGTTTTTATTGTACTTTTGGTCAAATAAATGCAGCCTTGGTGAGCATAAGACTTTTTTCAAAAACATTAAAAAAATCTTACCAACCCCAAACTTTTGAACTGTAGTGTACATTTCATTTAATTTCATCTGACATTGACATTTCTATCTCAGTCTCTATGAACCCCAAGAGCTTTGTGAACCTCAGATGGGAAATCCTGAATTACACCATGGAAAATTAAATGAACCTTATAACAAGCCACCTGCCAAACTTCGATCAATAGCAGACCAGACTGCTCACAGGAAGCGGCATGCTTCAGATTCATCATGAGGAGAGGAGGCCAGAGATACTTACCATTTGGACTTTCCTCATCAATGGTGACGATAGTGGCAGGTGGACCCGACCGTGACAACTTACACTCTGTGTCAGAAACATAAAGAGAGACAAATACAGTCAGAATCAAATCTGCCACCACCTTCATCACAACACATCACTCATATCTGACTCCCGTGAGATTACATCTACTTGATGAATACAGGAGTGTGATTTTACTGGGTGAATACGTGGAGTCATAGAAAGAGAAGTGAGAAGCATCTCATGATGTGGTAGAGGACAGAAAGCGGTCTTACCCTCATAGTGCCAGTCTGAGGGACGTTAGTGTCAGCAGCAGTGAGAAGAGAAAAGAAGAGGAGAGAAGGAAAGATACATATGAGAAGAAAGACAGCCAGAGAGAGGAACAGAACAGGGCAGTGCACCATTCAGAATTCAACTGAGAATGCCTTTTAAATTCCAATCCAATTGTTGAATTTGAGCAAACAGAGTTCAGAAATAAGCAAGCAGAATTAAAATGAAATGAAATTCAAAGACATTCAATTATGCATTTCCTCAATTTTAAAGTGCCCTTATTATGCCATTTCTATGGTTCCTAATATTGTTTTGAGAGTCTCCTACAATAGGTTTACATCCATGCAAGGTCAAAAAACACTTTCGTTTTCTCAGAATATGCATTTAATATCACCTCATTTTCCAACGATTCTCAAACAATTTGTGCGAAGCAGCTCTAAGATTCAGTCTCTCTAAACCCCTCCTTTCCGTGAGCCTACTCTGCTCTGATTGGTCAGATGGCCCA
>NW_015656019.1:510614-519248 GCF_001515625.1 Sinocyclocheilus rhinocerous | reverse complement strand
TCTCTCTCTCTCTCTCTCTCTCTCTCGAATTGGCCATATTTGAGAAAAGGTTTTAGTGATTTCTAATTATTGGGGGGACTAGCCCCCCTCAATGTCTACGGTGGTTATCGCCCTGATCAGACATGAAAATATGTTGTGGCACTATCGTGCAGTCTGTAATGATATGACGTTAGCAAACTTTAGCGATTTTTTGCAAACATTTCTTTGAGTAACATGACCGTAAATATGAACTCACGATTGAATGTAACATAAAACAAATGATTACTTTTCGTTAAAATTTTTATTACTGCCAAAAAATGCTTACATTTATGTCTTTTTGTTCACTCGGGCAGCCATGTTTCCGCTGAAGCCGGTTTACACTGAGATAATTCATACCCCTTCGTTTGAAGTGTGGTCCCGAAAAATCTTCGTTTGAAGGGCTATCTGGCCCTTCCCCTTACCCCTACCCCTCCAACCAAAAGAGAATCGAGTCACCCCTACCCCTTCACGTGAACGCGCGAAAGGGGAAGGGCTAAGGAGTAGAATTGGGATTGGGCCTTAGTGTAGGACACAGTGTCTTCTTGACATGAACAAGCTACAGTGTTTGAGGGCGGGGTCAAGCTGTTCGCGGCTGGCCAACATAGAACATAGACGTGCATTATGCAAATGTGTTACCTTGTGATGTGTAGCCGTCACAGAAGTGGGATTCAAATGACTGAGTCGATTCTTTCTTTTGGGAGACTTTATTTATCTTTATTTATCGTGCACTTTCGGCTTTACAACTTTGCAGATTTATTACATTCACATACAGCAACATTACACACTGCATGAAAGGCAATATTCCAATGTGTATAATTTTTATTTCTTAGCATGATATATCTAATTCATATTAAATGATTTAAATAAAAGTATATTAAATAATGCAGATAAATATGCAAATAATTTAATTTGAATTATTGAACATTTTAAATCTGTTTGCATGCCAGTATTTAATTTCTTTCACAGTACTTAAAGTACAGTACAGAATTACACCACATTCCAAATATCAGGAAATTAATATGCATAAATAATCAAAATTATGGATAAATTACTTTGTTAAAAATTTGTGAAATCTCACAAATTCTGGTCTCTGTGACTACATTAAGTTTCTTTGAATTGTAATTCAGTAAATTCCTCTTCCTGTCATTTCTGTTCCGCATCCTGTGTCTTAAAGAACTGAAAGAGAGCAATTCTGAATGTTACCAAACTTGATACAGTAGCAGTCATCTTTCACTGAGAGACCATGACACAGCAGCCTCACACACACACGCACACACACACACACATCAGAGATGTCACCCACACATCAATTAGCTGTAAGTGTCTGAAGTGAATCACCTTACACACTGAGTCATGAGGGCAAGAGATGCCAGAGGATATACACACACACAGCAGATAAGGTTCCCCCTTTACCGTATGTTGCCTAACTCTTCTTACGAAACTAGCACCAGCTGGCAGGTGAGAAGCAGGAGATTTTCTTCCCATTAAATATTGATCGCCTCAGGCTTTTATCCTGATCAACTAGGGGTGTGAATATTTGAGTCAACAGTGAATCGATTCAATTGACTGGCTTTCAATTCGATACATAAGCAATTTTTGTAAAGTCAGTCAGAATAACTTTGTTTTTAACTCAGAATAGCGATTCCATACACTGACCTAAAATTACAGTAAGGTTCAAGTAAAGAATTTTGAGTTCTGAATGGAACTGCATATGGTAATCTATCATGATAAAACTCAACAGGTTACAAGCTTGCTATCTATTACCCAAATAAAGGTAAATGTTGCCAACATTAATGGAAAAGCAGAGAAGTTTCAGATGCAGTATCCATTACAGCCATTTGGGCAGACAGTGAAATTCTGTATCATGCTGGTCTATCTCAGTAAACCACGTGGTTCATGAGGCTTCACTGCACTGCCTGCTCGGGGGAAACACACATACTGACAAAAGATATACCTTGAATGCTTTGTAAAGTTGCGTTGTAAAATAGCTTCCAGGAAATAAATAAATGTAAATGTATACACTCATATGGAGCTATAGGATTTATTACAGCAGTGCACACAACATTTAAATGATTGTGTCATGCAAAGACAAATTTTCCTTGCTCTTTTGAACATTAACATTAAAAGGAAAAACAAAGTATTTATATAAATAAGTAAATAAATAAAGACCTCAAAAAGTCATCCTCATTCGAACAAGACAGTCTACCACAAGTAGAAAAAACAGCTGAGAAAAGTCTGTAAGCTCTGTTATTCATTTCACATGCAAATAGGCCATTTACATACAAGTCTTAAAGGCACAGCATAAAAAAACGGTCTGTTAAATTCTAAAGGTCATAGAAAGACTGAAAAATGGTCATAAAATAAATAAACTAGTTTTTGGTGCAATAAACATTCATTAACATTATAAATTAACTTCAAGAAAATAATTTAAAAATATATGTAATAATAAACATAACCTTGTTAATATAAAACCATTATAGGAATCCAAAACGATTGTCAGCAGGTTGCCATGCTTTTTACACTTAAAAATTGTTTCCAAAAGGGAGTTTTCACAGTGATGCTTTAAAAGAACCATTTTTGGTTCCTTGAAGAACCTTTCAATGAACAGCTCTTAAAAGAACATTTTTTTCTTAGTGCGAAGAACATTTTAAAATCCTAAAGAAGCTTTTTACACTATAAAGAACCTTTTGTGCAATGGAAGTGTGCATGGATGTGAAGGTTCTTCACAGAACCAGATGCCAATCAAGAACCTTTATTTTTACTGTAAATGTCTGTGGGCTACAGAATTAACTTGAAATAAATAATAAATAAATAACTCTAAAACTCTAAATAACTCTAAATCACATTAAATAACTTTATTGTGACCTCATCCTAATACAATGCTCATGTTGCTCTTTTGTTTAAAAAAAGTACTTTTGCAGGACCTATTCACTCCCGTTCCTTTCTGCGTTCACTCTGAAAGATCTAGCCCACTTCTGCTGCAATTAGAACACGTGTCTCCATCTGCTAAGGAGAAAAGAGGCTCTGTGGCTCCTTTGATAGACACAAACTCAACAGAGCAACTAGGGCACAGATGCACTTCCACCCAGCATCAAACAGCAGCTAATCTTCTGTAAGCTCTTTTTACTCTAGTAGCTTTCTACACCCCAAATGCTTTTAGTTACCCTCTTAAAGAAGAATATTCTCTGCCGCTCTGCCTTTTATAAGTCTCAGGACAGAGCAGAGGTTTATTAAAGATGACTTTTGTGATGTCAAAAGCAAGGAGAGACTTTTAATTAAAGGAGAGGACAGGACAGGACAGAGACAGACAGTGAGCAAGACTTGATCTGTCTTACTTTCACATACACAAACAGCAATGATGACAGCTTAGACTGTGGGATTCAACTGGTCGGTCACAACAAAAAAATAGGTCACAAGTCTGTCCCAAAAGGATCAGGGAAAAAACAATGTCAAATGCAAATAATAAAATGCAAGTTGACCAAATTTGGCAGATGGCTGCATGGACAAATTGTATGACCATGACCAAAACTACGCAAGGTAAAAGTAAATATGACCCAGATTACATTAAATAAAGGTTGCTTGCAATGACAAGAAACATGGTTTATGAATTAATGGCTACCAAGACCATGAAAAAAAATTCAAGCAGAATTTAGAAACCAAATTTGATTCTTAATTATTTAAATCATATGGTAGACCTTTACCTCTGTGCCTGTTTTCATTTTATATCACACAAACAAATGACTCTTTCAGCCAGTTATTTTAAGTGAATCAAAAACATACATGCAACCGGTGTAGCTCGATTCCCAAAACAAATTATTCTTATGAGCTGGTTCTTAAAAATGAATAGTGCAAAAAGATTAGATAATGGTTTGAATAACTCTGAAAGACTGCACTGTGTAACTTACAGCATTAGCACAGACAATTATTTCATATGTAAGCAAAATGGATCTTGTAATATAAATATACCCAAATGAATCAGAATTGAATCAGATTTGAATCAAATTGGGAAATCTGCATGAAAACCCAGTTGTTTATACCAAAACATTTTAACCAAAGCCTACTGTGTCATATTTGATATGCAAATTTCTAAGGCGTTTAAATCATCAAAACATCAAAACACCAAAAACTTTGGTGAAAAACCTGTTGTACACAATCTACTACATGCATTCTAGCCTCTGGCTGATAGTATACTTTTTTTAGCACATAAAAGTCCCTTTAGTATAATTCTAAAAATGCCCAGCTTCAGCTCGTGGTTCACGTGCCTTTTTTTTTTTTTTGCTGTGATATTTTTACTGATTTTCATGAAGTAAAAGTAAGTATAACTTTTATATTGTTAGTAATATTTCAAGATATACACATTTTGTGGACTGAAACAACTTAGGTTTTCTTGATTATCCATACATTGTTCATTTTAGAAAAATCAAGTTAAAATCTGTTTATCAAATATTATACATTAAGGCTTTGAGGAATGTTCATTTGTTCATCTCTCAATCATGATTTTTTTGCACTGCATTATGTTCTCCCCCTACAATATAAAAATAGAAAGCTTTGATCATTAAACTAAGCATTTAAATATAATCTTACTAAGACATATTATTGTGAGACATAAAGTGACAATTGATATTTACATGCATTTTATGCAAGTAGTCTGCTATACTGTTATAAATATCCAAATAATTTACATTACATTGATTTACATTTACATTATCAGGATTTCATCTTACTTTTGGTCATATAAATATCAGCAACTGCACCAAATTGCATATTTTTGTTAAGTTTGGGCCTCTGAATAAAACTGAGGTCTTGAGGTGAATGCCATATTCTCAGTATATAATTTTTTTATGAGCCTTGGAAGCCTGATGCATCAAATATGATAAGCAGGCTAAAAAAAACAACAACAAAAAAACTTTTTTTGTAAATTTTTCAAATATTTGGTCTAAAGGTTCAATAAACTGTTCCATAATATATTAAGCCATATTATATTAACTGATATTATTTACTTGCCTGTGCAGTTCATTGTAATAATAATAGATTTCAAAGTTTCATGAAGGACATACATTTTAGTGTAATTGTGGTGTGAAATCCAATGTAAAAATCTGAGTCCTGAAGCAAAACCAGCTTAGAACTGCTCATTTACAATACATATACTCATACATACAAACGAAACAGAAAAGGACAATTAAAGCAAATGAGGCTACTGATGTCCTGGACGATGAAACTCATTGAACATTGTACCTCTACATACTGTACACACAAAGACCACCTTGCAGCATTCAATTTCCACTGTGTGCGCATTTCATTCTATTAACTGGTGTCATATGATTTTGGTTGCAGAATTTGGACAAACTGCTTAGTGTGTACATAGCACACACACACAGCAAAGCAGCTTACGGCTTGATCCACTTATCTGAAAGGCCAGAGCAAATCCTGTAAAGCTAAAAGCTAAAGCTATAGGTTGAGGTCTGGAGTTAACATAGCTAGAAAGATCATGATCAATCATGATGCCAGAAACAATAGAACGCACTTCCACTGCTCTGGATCACAGTCAGATGATTCAAACTCATCCACGGCAATCCGCTGCAAAGTGAAAAGTCTATTAAAAGTTATGACAGAGTTATGAACAGAGTCATTTGTGTCCCCATGACTTACTACTTAACAGCAACAGGGACTAAGTCACATTATTTCACAGCTTTAACAGCTCTGTTTAGTGTCTAATGCAAAAGAACATTAAAAAGAAAACTATTTTCATTTTAAATATTTTTCAAATTCTAATGGGTTATAATGAAATTAGAAATAATATTTTATTTGTATTAAAATTATGGCTGACATTTTAGAGCATTAAATTAATCAGCTACGGAAAAATAACACGATTAAAATATTTTAACACAGTTAACACACCCGCCCCGCCCCAGACCTTTACGTCATCTTCATACAGTTGACTGTTAACTCACTATGTGATGTAGCCTATAAAATGCCGTTATATGCCCTTAAAATTGAAGATACTGGGGCAAATGCCCCTGAATGAGTTTTTGTCTCATATTTATAGTGTATGATAAGCAATATCACATGGGCAGCGAGAGCAATATCACAAGACTGCTGTTTTTATCCCGAATCGCACGAGTGCAAATGTGATTTTAAACAACAGTTCAGTAAGATAGGCTACAATATTGTCTGTTTTGCTCAATTTTGCCAGAGAAAATATTACATATAAAGCCACAACAGAACTTTTGTGTGTCTCTGAGCAACACGCAGCAGTAATTCATTTCTGAATGAATCCACGTTTTGAACAAATCAGGTGAACCAATGATTCAATGGCCCATTCATAAAGAGAGCCATTTACTTCATTCCTGAATGAATCAGCAGTTTGAACAAATCGAATGAATAAATGGCTCAATTACATACTCATAAAGACATTTACCGCCACCTACTGGCAGTTTTAGTTTCTGAGAGTATAATTTCATAAATAAAATAAAATAAAATACTTAAATAAAGTGAAAGTTCACCCAAAAAGAAAAATTCTGTCATCATTTACCTTGTGTCGTTTCAAACATGTATCACTTACTTTCTTTAATGGAACATAAAATAAAATAATGAAGAATGTTTGTAACCAGAAAAAAAGAAGAATATTGATAACCAAGCTGATTTGGTTACCAATTACTTTCACTGTATGAACAAAAAATACTGAAATGTTTCTCAAATTATCTTCTTTTATGTTCCATAGTTTATGTTAGGTGGTTGTAGCCTAAACGTTTATGTTTAACATTTTATGTTAAAATGTTAAAATATCTACTTAATATTTTTCTCATTTAACATAATTGCTTTAAATTATGTTTTGGGGGTATTTTCACAGCAAAATTTAATTAGCAATTAATTAGATTCACGTAATTAATTAGATTAAAAATGTTAATTGACTGACAGCCCTAATTAAAATATGTTTTCACTGATTGGTTGACAAATATTCTAAGGTGTGTAATTATTTTCAGGGACAAGCACAGCTAAAGTAGTTCCAGGCAGGTCTTGACAGCATTACATGTCCATATCACTTCGCCAAATGATTTCAGTTATGATTTTCTTTTTCCAGCTTTCTCTCATCACACACACACACACACACACACAGAGAGAAACTTGTTGTCAGCGCTGCTCCGCGACTTTATCAATAAAAGAGTTTTGCAGCTGAAAAGCTACATGACATTTCTCAGTATGGAGGTGGTAAGTTGCTGTTCTTGAAGCAGT
Source organism: Sinocyclocheilus rhinocerous (assembly GCF_001515625.1). NCBI lineage: Eukaryota > Metazoa > Chordata > Actinopteri > Cypriniformes > Cyprinidae > Sinocyclocheilus > Sinocyclocheilus rhinocerous. Next base: position 511,997 of record NW_015656019.1, on the reverse strand, counting down.
TCAACTTACAGTTTTGCTATTAGTACACAAAGAGTCAGGTAATTCACACACGCTTCACACAGATATAATTAATCTCTCTCTCTGTCTCTCTCTAATAACTGCATTAATAACTGCATTATCAATGGCTCAAGCCTCTGTTATTAACTCTAAATTGATGTTTTGGAATTAGCAACGGAGGCTTGAGATGAGACGTGTAAGAAATTAGTCCTACACACAAGAGTGTTTTAAGGACAAAAACCTGAAAAATGTGTGTGGTAACCATAGTATCAGTGGAATAATTGATTCCGAGCCATTAAATTAATAGAAAAATAATGCTTTGTGTCATAGTCGCATTACCACCTCGGGTGTACATTATTTTTCTAATATTTTTCAATTAGCCTATTCTTTACACACGCACACACATATCTATATCTATATCTATGTATCTATATCTATATCTATATATATTAATATTATATAGTGTTGTTAGAGACTATCCCTCACCTGATCACCTGAGACTATCCCTCACCTCACCAGTCAGAGAGCAGATTTATCTCTCAATCTTTATTTACACACAAAAACAGGGCTTAAAAACAGCAGATTTCAACACTCCCACATTTCAACCCTCCCATTCGTTTACTGACCAGACAATCGTGCTGATTCCCAGCATGTCCTCAAACATTTCTCTAGGCGATTAGAAAATAAATCTACAGCCGAGAGCCCTGTGGCCATAATAACACACCACGCAGACACTGCTAAACAGCAAAAACAACACACATCTAATAGAAATGAAAAATATAACAGCAATATAAACAATGAGGTATAGTGTCCTACAAATTTTCCTTTAAAAATAAAGAAAAATTCATACATTTATATTGCAAATAGTGTCTGCAAATATGTTCTCTGTAAATGTAATACTTTTTGTGACAATATTGTATTTTGTTCATTTCTCATTTCTGTAATGTATTTAGATATTTTATATTTGTTTTACTTCCCATTGTTGTCCTACTAAATTAGTATGTGTGTGGGGGGTGTATAATTATTATTAGCATAAAGCAGTGTACTTGTGTATAAACAGGCTACTTCACAATTTAATTTATATTTTAAATATTTTTTTCACATAACAGCATAACAGTAATGAAAATAAGATGCATTATTTGCATTATTGTAATAATTATTGGGGATTAAATGTGCTTAATTATCATGAAAATAATATCACAATGCAAAAATAAAATAAAATAAAAATAAAATAAAATAATGGTCCTTAATATCAGATTTATTAAACGACAGAAGGTTCTTTAATCAGAATTATATATTTTTGAAGGTTAAATATATGAGTAAATCTCACAAAACATATCAAGAACATGTCCAAATCATACTTAACCAAATCATACTTACAACGGG
>NW_015656019.1:499190-508132 GCF_001515625.1 Sinocyclocheilus rhinocerous | reverse complement strand
GGGGGGAATCTATTTTTACATTAACAATCAATAATCTGTTTATTAAAGCCAAGTATGAATCTCATCAAGTTAGCGTTTTTAAGCATTTTGCATTTATTCCAAAAAGTTAACTCAAGGCAGTAACAATTTAAACAATATATATTATGTGTGAACTTATGTTCAGCTATTCTTTTTAATAGTTAACTTTTAACTATTTTATAATTATTCGGTTCATCAGTCATCAAAGCTCAGTAGATTTACTTTAAATTTCACCAAGCTGATTACTCACTAAAAACTCCCACAGATCATGTTTTCAGGCCATTTTAAGTCTTATTTTGATGTAACAAAGTGAAAATATCTAAGTGTGTGAATTGTTTACTTACTTTTTTAAATGAGTCTTCCCATTAATGACATTATATTGTTCCTTCAGACTGATTCGCGAACGCGGAAAGCATGAACACAAGAGGCGGGATTTATCACATGAACCAATCACAGCCAAACATAACCAGTCATATCCAATCATATCGCGATGGAGGCATTGTCTCCTCTCACGTAATTTTCCCCCATTCATTCTCAATTACCCCCCACCAAAATCACCGGACGCTTTAGGGGGTCAGTTAAAACCAAGAGGCAACCTTCCGGTCTCTCTCTTAAAAACCAACACGGAAGTGTCTTAAACTGCAATTCATCAACTGGCCTCTAGAGACTGGCTCCAAAAGGGAGTCAATCCCATAGACCCCCCAAAGTCTAAAATGGCCAACTTTACAGCAGAAAAAAAATATGTTTACAGCCTGGTACAAAAAGTGGTTTTGGTCAATATAGCTTGCCCTTCATGACAACTGTGAGGGGGGTGAATTTTTTTTATAACTTATCCGTTTAAATTATATTAAGCCTTATAGTTCTGCATAATTAAGGGCTGCTGCTGTCACCACCGTCGAGCTAGGCGGGCATGGTTTCAGCAACCAGCTCCACCCACATCCCGCCTCTTTGCCCATTTTCGATTATCCAGGAGTGACACGCAGTGAGGCGCTGCCAAGATGGCGATGGTCGGCTCCGCTCACTTTGGGCTTCAAAAATGCTCTTAAGAAACCTACGGATGGCGTCACCAACCCTACGTCCATGTTTTTATACAGTCTATGGTTAAAACTCAATGGGTTCAGGGGAGGCGAGAGAGACGCGGACTCCTGCTGTAACTTTACCTGCTGGTGTCGCTGTTGCACAAACAAGTGATTTATACTCTTTTTAATATTATATTTTGTAATATTGCCATTGTTTTATTTTTGTACTACGAATTTTTTGGGGAGACAATTTTGAGGATACACTGCCTCCCTTGCCTACTCGGAGGAAAAAATATATATATTTTGGTTGAATGTGCTTCTAGATTGATATAATATTTTTTAGCACATTATGCCTAATGTGTATCTTTCCCTGAAGTATGTGACTCTGATCAAGAAATTAAGTGTATACCGGCTATTTTCTCTGCTCTGCCATAGTCCTGCTGTTTCACAGGGGCTTTAGCGCTTTGTGAATGTGAAAAGCAGCTCAGTAGGATTTAGATTGTGTGACTGTCTTACCCAGTCAAGAACTCTCACTTTGATCCTGATAAAACTCTTGGCTGCTTAACACAGCGGGCCTGGGATTTCTATTCCTTGGTTGTGTCTGAGTGGGCAAAATATTTCATACGAATAAAACAAGTGGCTACAAGAAATGTGTAATTCAGCTTTCCTGCCTAATAATAAACAGCTTTAGAGAGCACCGACACTAATAATACTCACTGGCTGTATTTAAACCACAGAGTCACTGTGACATTTCTTGACTATAGTGTTTCCTGAGCAAAAACGCCAAATATAGAGTTGCTGTTGAAGTACTTTTGAATGCGTTTTCCTTTTTGTTGTCTATCTAGCTTTTTCTGTCTTGTGTGTGAGAGTGACAGTGCCTTTTCACTGCCAATCTTTTGGTCTTTCTGTTTTTTTTTTTTTGGTTACTCTTTCTCTAACAGGCTTGCGAGAAGACATCTTACAGGCTTCCTATAAAAATAAAAATCTTAAATAAGATCCTATGAAATCAAAATTGTGTTGCTTTAAGTCCATGTCTATAAGTTTTGTGATCATATGCTAGTGTACACTCGTATGTACACCAAGGCATTTATTTGATCAAAAATACAGTAAAAACAGTAATATTGTGAAATATTAATACAATTAAAAATAACACTTTTCTAGTAGAATATTTTTAAGATGTCATTTATTCCTGTGATGCAAAGCTGAAAGCATCATTACTCCAGTCTTCAGAGCCACATGATCCTTCAGAAATCATCCTAATATGTTGATTTGGTGCTTAAGTAACATTTATCAAGTTATCACAGTTGAACAATGGAGAGAAAAAAAACATTAACAGCATTAATTTAAAATAAATGTGTATTTTTATTTAAACTGAACAATTTAAAAGTAATAACTGTCACTGTTGATCAGTTTAATGCATCTTTACGGACTAAGTGTTAATTTCTTTTAAAAAAAAATCTTACTGACCCTTTTACTTTTGAACGGTAATGTATTTCTAAACAGTGACATAATTAAAATTTTCAATTTGACTTTTTAATGAATTTTAGGAGAAGTGTCACAATGAGAAAGGTAAAGTTTATTCTTAAATAGAACACAATTTTGTCCACAGCCAAACAATCAATGAAATCCAATACTGTCCAGAAGCAATGATTTCTGTCAGTGTGTTGTTGTTTGGTGGCTGATGAGTTTCTCCTCCCCAGTTGTATATACCTATATATAAACATTCCTCAAAGTATCTTCTTTTGTGTTCAACAGAGGCAAGTAAGTCATACAGGTTTGGAACAACATGAGGGGGAGTAAATTGACAGAATTTTTTATTTTTAGGTGAACTACTCCTTTAAAGGGATAGTTCACCTTAAATAAAAAATGAGTCACAAAATCTGTCAAAGTCGTGGAATTTAAAGGTTGATTGAGGCTCAGAAATGATTTACAGGTGAACTCTAATAAAAGTTTCATTCAAATGCTGATTTGAATATTTCTGGGAGCATCCTTTGAGCAGAAAATCCAGCACTCTAATCAAAGCTTGTCTGTCCTGAAGCAACCTAACGTTCCTTAAACTACCAAAATCACAAACGTCTCGAGTCAACAGACATAAGGATCCACTGCGGAAGGAGGAACAGAATTTTCTGTAACTGTCTGCACTTTTCACAAAGACTAACTAATTAACTGTGCTTTTGAACACAAAGAACAGTTTATAAGGACGACGTGAAGTCTTGATTAGACTCTTTCAAAATCACAGACGGCTAATAATTTTATTCAAACAAATGTAAACAATGAGTAAAATAATAAATTATTTTTGCTGCCACTGATTGCCTGATGTCTAGCCTTGTATTTCAAATGCCTTTCATTGTATTTATACATGTATTGTTGTATAGAGTACAGGTGACACTTGCCACTGGCAGCACCACACACAATTACATAAATTATAACTATATCCAAAAAAGTTTTGAAACTCCCTTCAGCCAAACAGTCTCGCTTCCAAACTCATGCCACTAGCCATGCCAACTACAAAACAAAACAAAACGTTATCTTCTGGTAGTACCTTTATTTTAAAATTAATTACTAAAAAAGGCAAAAACATTTTCAAATTCACATGGTCTGTATTAAAATTCCTTCCATCTTCAATTGTTCAGCCGAATTCATAGCCTCACTCCAATCTCATGCCACTGGTTGAACTACTGTTGTATCTGGGCAAATAAAACAAAACAAAACAAAATAAAATTAGAGATGCACCGATCGATCGGCCAGGGATCGGAATCGGCCGATTTTCCTCATGATCTCACTTCTTTCCGATTTCCGTTATTATTCAATAAATAATATTTTATATAAATAATAGTAGTATTTAATAATAGTATTTACTATTATTGAGAAACAGTGTGTTTGTGTTCGGGATGGTGCTTTTAGTTAAATTGTTCCGTCATTAGATGGTGACAAGAGACTGTTTTTAAGAGTGAGTCAACAGTAAAGACTTTTATGTTGAAAGAGATTGAAACAGGGTTGTAAATAAAGGAATTATTTTTACTTTCAAAAACAGCTTGTAAGATGCAGCCAACAAATTCACTGAGCAGTGCTGTCATCAGAAATCAATAATCAGTCTATATATAATTATAGGCTATGTCTATATTAGTTTGTGAAAATATTTTTAATTGCCCACGTTTAAGGTTCATAATATTATATAAACATAGTTCAAGTTAAGCAACTCTCTAAAGGAGTTTATTTTCAAAATTTACAGGAGTTTATTTTCTTACATGGCCAAAAGCACCCATAGTTCAATAGTGGGTGCTGTGTGTACATTAATGAGGAAAAAAAATTAACTTAAATGATTTTAGCAAATGGCTGCAATATAACAAAGAGTGAAAAATTTAAGGGGGTCTGAATACTTTCCGTACCCACTGTATATCCCATGGAAAGTGTCCAACTTCCTTTTCCTTGGGTCATTTTTCCAGGGAATCCCAATGTCCTCTAACAGGCCTTTCTACCTAATCTGCTGAGAGCCCATCTCTGAAATCTTTATAGCTGAAGCCTTTTATCACAGACTCAGGAAATTGGAACATTTCACTGAAACAGTTATCAAGTGCTTTTGCTTTCAGAACATCCATTGGCATAAAAGGCGACACAACCTGCAGCTCCTCTAAGACCAGTTGAGCAAAACATCACCCAAGACGTGCAAGGACTGCAAACTCTTCTACAGTCAGCCAACACTTCCCATAATCAGATCAAGAGGATATTCCTGCCGTTATCAGTATACATCTAACAGATCATTGCTTCTCAATAACTTGGGGGGGGGGGGGAATGTCATGCAATGTCATGATTCCTTCCCAAAACTATTCCTTTAAGTGACTTTAAGAAAATCTTTCTAGACCTTGAGAAATAAAAGTAAAAACAAATGAGTCGATAGATAACTTATAACTATAACTTGAATAGTGTAAGCATGTCATCATTTACTCACCCTCAAGTTGTTCCAAACCTGTATGAGTTTTTTTTTCTTCTGCTGAACACCAAAGATGATATTTTGAAGAATGTTGGTAACCAAACAGTTACTGGGAGCCACTGACTTTCATACCATTTTTGTTGCATATTATGGAAGTTAGTGGCTACTGTCAATTCTTTGGTTACCAACATTTTTCCAAATATTTTCGTTTGTGCTCAACATAAGATAGAAACTCCTACAGGTCTGGAAGAACTTGAGGGCAAGTAAATGATAACATAATTTTCATTTTTGGGTGAACTAACCCTATACAATTTAACTGATGTTATTTGTTATGAATAACATATTTTGTTGCATCCTTCAATTTTGAAAATAAAGTAAAATAAATGTAAAAAAAATCAGATGTTGGCTTTGAAGTATTATTTAATTAGCAAATTATTATTAAATTCACAGAACAATCCAAAAACAGGCATTACTTTATGGTTATTTAATATATTAACCTTTGTTGCAGGATTATTATTGTTAACTAAAGTTAAAATTAAAATAACAAATATAAAAAATGTTACTAAAATAAATGTTAACTGATATAAAATAAAATTAAAAATCTTAAATGCATATTATTTTAGCTATTGTTTAGCTAGACAGTGTCATAATTTCAATTAGTTTATCTTAAAGTTCTAACCTAACTAAAACTGAAATAAAAATGAATAAGAGCTATACAGACATTATGACAAAAACACAAAACAAAATTACTAAAACGTTAAATTTAAAAAGGAAACGGAAATTATAAAAATAAAAACTTATATAAAATATTAAAACCTATAAGAGTATCTTAATGATACTTAAAAGAGTATATATTAATGATAATACTTCATAAAATATAATATATCATAAAATAAAACTGGTTTGTTGAATTTCCACTAAAAATAACCATATTTGTGATATAAAATTACTCACACTGTACCATGAAATAAGATTTTGGCCATAACACCATACTCTCCAGCTAGGAGACAAAATCAAACACAGGCAGCATTTCTGAAGGGAGAGAGAGGATGTTACTGAGAAATAAAAATAAATAGATCAACAGACAAATAAAAATAAAGAGAGCCAGAGATCACAAAGCGCGACGCCACACCAGCTCCCAGTGTGCATCGAGACACAGCATCAAAGACAAACAGGTACAGCAGAATGACAAAAGTGGAGATGTAGGTGATAAACAGATAAGAGAGACTATAATAATAAAACCACACCAATATAACACCAAGTATAAAAGAGAGGAGGAGATGGGCACAACAAGAGACAAACAGAAGGATGGAAAAACTGATTTGATACACTCCCTGCACAGATGATGGGAGATTGGACCTCGAAAAGCGCTCTCTGGTCACCGTGGTGATGAGAGGACACGCAGGGTTTTGTTAGTGAGTGACTGAACGAGACCAAACTAATTTCACCTCCAACACCATGAAAAAAACATTACTCTGCTTATTTTACAGCACACCCACATCATAATTAGATTGTCTTCCATTTTTCTACAACACATCTGTATGTCTTGTATGTTTCTGTTGAGTTATAATGTGTATTTGAGCACTATAGAAAGAATTTAGGGTATTTGGCAGAGCAAAGGACTGACTTGCCTGAATTCAATTGGCAATTGTTTTGTAGTAGCACACAACATTAGAAAGATCTAGCTACTGAAGATATCAAACAGACTAAGAAACGTCTCAGGTTACGTGTAATCCTGAAAAAAAATTACAGTTTTGCAAAAAAATGTTAACTGGGATAATAAAAAAAGGTCTAAAAAGAGATGCTCAAACCAACTTGACAATCTTGATGAAGGCCTTGACAATGGCAAAAACGTTACTTGTTTTAAAGTAATAACGTAATTTTTTTTTTCTTCTAGAGTGAAAGTTGCGCCTTTTCTTCAATTGAAATAATTTGGATAATAAGAAATCTTGAGCAGTAAATCAGCATATTAGAATGATTTCTGAAGGATCGTGTGACACTGAAGACTGCAGTAATGATGCTGAAAATTCATCTTTGCACCACAGGAATAAATTACATTTTAAAAACATATTCATATATAAAACAGTTATTTTAAATTGTAATAATATTTCAGTAATTGTTAGGAATACACTGGCATAAAAACTCTGTATGGACTACTTTAGGCTAGCAAAATAACTTCATTTTTTTCATATTTTAATTTTATTTATTCAGAATCATCCAAACTGGCTTTGATATTGCCGTCAGAATCTAAATAGCAAATAAAATTCCCCTATTTTTTCTGACGATTGGGGAAAATAAATTGGGTAGAATAGCCATTCAGTACTAAAGTATTGGACTTATCTGTAGTCACACTGCAACGCACCATACACATCAGGTGTAGATGCAGTGTTAGTAGGCCATATACAGCGGGCAGCTCGCTGCATTGAATAGATCCTTTCCAGGAGCAGCTCAGTGTAATTACATTCAGTGTATTTTTTAAATAACAGCCCGCCGTTTTATTCTGATGGCATGAGACTTGAGAAACATTTCCTCCTCCCTCTCAATTAGACAGAGAAGACTGACTCTACTCCCAAAGTGCACCTGCAGACTGACTTTAATGGCTCACCTAGCAGCAGATATCCAGCGGATTTAATTACAGTGACAGGATGAAATAGGTGGAGTTGATATCCAGCTTGTCTTTTAAGATGGAGACCCAGATTTCTATCTACTTTTAAATGGTACATATCTGAGACGTGTTCAAAGTACAGACCAACAGAAAGAAAGAAATATTGGCACACAACAGCCTAGAAAGACAGCAGACATGGACAGGAGCCAAAGAAAGTGGATCCGTTCCAATTTCTAGTGCACTATCAATCTCTATGAAGTCAACTACCTTCTAAGAAGTGTCTACTTTGAAGCTGTAGCTTAAAAGCTACTCATTATATCAAGTAGTTCAACTAACAAAGTTCCCTTTTGAAAAATTATCTAGCTACATTATAAGCTACAAACAAAAAACAGCTATGTACAAATTAAATGACTGACTAACTGACTGACTGACTGAATGAATGAATGAATGAATGAATAACAGTGGTGGACGAAGTACTCAAATCAAGTACTCAAGTAAAAGAACAGATACCCTATTAAAATATTACTCCAGTAAAAGTACTCATTTTCAATTTTACTTGAATAAAAGTACAAAAGTACTTGATAAGTATTAAAAATAATGAGGAATGATATGTATTTATGAAATAGCAGAGTAAAAAGTGTGATAATACTGTATGCTTGAGAATGCAGTTAAATTAAAGTTTAAGTAAAATACTTTGTTACTATCCACTGTAACTAAATAAAGTTTAATAATGTAGAATTTAATAATGTAATACATTGTGCTTGACATACATTTTCATTTTGCTACAAAAAATAGACATAAAATGCCACATTTGAGATTCTGTGATGATTCAAATGAATTGATGAATCGTTTATTTGAACCAGTTCATTAAATTAATCATTTAAATGAATCATATTTCCCATAAATGTTCGATACATGATTTGATTATTGCCTCAGCTCATTTTGTCAAAGGCTGTGTGTGCAAAACAGTTATGTAATGTGTTGTGCAACACTGCTACTTGCTGAAGATAGCTTGGTACTGGTAAAGCTTGACTACTGTGACAGTTACTGACACACTGCTGAACAGTTTTGCAATCTGGCAACCATGCGCAAACGCTCGCTCCTCATTGCAGAAGCGCCGCCGACGATGACCTGAAAACTCCAACAAACAAGCTGGAGTTTAGCGTTTATCTAAATGAAAGTGTCACTCAACCAGTCTGTGTTCTGTCATGAGATCTCGACTGTATTGATTGTGATCGCTGAATAAATGCACTTACTCAACCGCTGTTGTTTGAATAGAGAAACATAGGCTATGGCAGTTTGGAATTACTATTAGAAATTTCACTGTTATAATATCTTTCATTTGTTTTACCAGTTTTCATAATATAGA
>NW_015656019.1:483453-499179 GCF_001515625.1 Sinocyclocheilus rhinocerous | reverse complement strand
TTTCATTTGATCTGGGTGTCTGTCTTTAAAGTGATTTGTTAGTTTGGTGTGTTTCCTCCTTTTGATGTCGCCACGTCTCAGTGCTTTTATGAAGAGAGCGCATCTGCGCACCTTTCGGATAGCGCATCAAGAACCGGGTTGATCGGGTACTCGGTACCACCTGTACTTAAAAAAACCTTGTAACGTAACGTTTTAATTTTTTTTGTACCGACTTGGTACCGAAGTACCGGGTCTTTTGACAACACTAGCATGCACTAAAAAAGTTGACAGAATGCACATTCCGTACTTGTTTTGCACTACTTCAGTTACATATACCTATGTTCATTTAATAAAAAGCAGTAAAGTGATCACTTGGTGTAGATTTTTTTTAACTGCTTAAATTTGCACTAAACATTTAGTATTTACTTTGTAACAATAGCTGTTCAATCTAAATTGTTTTTGTTGTTTTTTTAATGGGGGCAAAAGAAAATCCATTTTTTTTATTATTTAAAAGCAAATGCAAACATATCGAGATATATATTGAATATCGTAAAAATGTTGACAATATCGAGATATCTTTTTTTTATATATATATCGCCCAGCCCTAATGTCTACAATTCGTGTGTTATAATGAGAGGATTCGTGAGCACGCAAATTTCAGCACTGCATTGCTCAACGCTGCAAACACGTGTTACAGCCTAAATAGAAACTTTGCATGCGCTTGCACCTGTTATTCATTTATATTTTATATTAGTTCATGTTGCTTTTGTGCAATAGATGAATAACAACTTGACTCGACAGTGCGTGTGCTACATCCTTTTTACAATCTCTAGATTATAAAACACTGCATTCTGTCAGCAATATAATGCAGCAGTAACGTATAGAGACCTCGGCTTGTAACTATACTGTAAATAGGGCTGCTCGATTATGGCAAATACAATAGAATAAAAAGATACAAATGAAACAAACTGTGCTTTGATGTTTTTTTATGCAAGTCTCAAGCAGTTTACAGCCTAATACAGAAATGAATAATCAAATGTAAAATAAAACAGCATAGTCTTCACTGTAAGAAAGAAACTTTTTTGTTTCTTATTAAAGCTACAAAAGTTCTTCAGTCAAGAGCAGTGAGTGATTTTGAATGTGTCTTTTGTTGTTTGATTTATTAATCAAACTAATTAATAAATAAATTAAATTAAATTTACAAATAAATTAAAATTAACACACAGTCGCAGCAGGAAAATAGCCCGCTGTCACTTTAAGAGCCACACGGATCCAATTTACCATTACACGCGTATTTTCATTCTCAACTCTTTACGTTCATTTATTACATGACCGACGAAGGTATACATGAATAGTCACTAATGTGTAAATTTTGACACATTTTTGCGTGTATTTGACTGTTTAGGCACGCACCTTGAGCTAAAAGATGACTCCACATGTCCGTGTTCTGTTCCGTCTCTGAGCGCATATATCTTCCTGAGGAGCAGCGCAAGCTCTCTTTCACGCTTTTAAAAACATGAATAAATATACTTCTATAAATTAAGCACGTCCCATTTTGCAAAAGTCACGTTACATGATTTTACTGATTTGCACGTGAAATTGGGCTTTTATGGAGGAACGAAAGCGCAGGAAAGGGGGCGGAATGGGGCACAATAACTGTTTTATCTCGATTATTATATTTTCATAATCGTTGGAGGCCAAAATCGAAATCGAAACTGTTTTTGGATTAATTGCACAGCCCTACTAATTACTATTTTGAAAATTATAACGCGTTAAATTACTCCATTACTAAAAAAGTAATCAAATTACAGTAATGCGTTACTAAGTAATGCGTTACTGCCCAACACTGCTACTGAAAGATGCATTTAAGTTAGTAGCATTCCCATGTGAAGTTAAAACCCACCAATTCTTCTGAGGCAGCATACTAAACAAAATGGCACCTAACTCACTGATTTGAAACAATGTAAACAGTCAACAGCTCTATTAAAGCACATTACACAAATGGCACACAAATACACAAGCTCTGACACTCACAGTTGCACTAATCAGATGTTAGCATGATGCTAAGCTAATGAACTAATACTCTAAAGACCTTTTCACATAACTTGCATCAAGTTTCCCCATTGTATGATACTCTATGAATTTATGACAGCTACAGAGTTACGTTCGATACTGGCTGTCCGCCAGTCAAGCTATTTCTAAACTATTTCAGCTTTGACCCCGTTTGCTGCTGACTTGTCATTCTTTACAATCACTATTCCAAATTTGTCCGTAAGTATGTGGCTGTCACACATAATTTTGCCACACTAATGCTGTTTTTTGGAGCACAAAGCAGCAAGAAAAAAGTTTTAAAACTGTCAAACTTCATAAGGAGATCTTGAATGCCTCATAATTTCCTTTTATTCATCTATATTTGCCTTATTTGTTTTATTTTTAATGCTTTCACATCCTTTGTTTGCTGTCATCTGACCTTTGTTAGGCTCATCTTGTCTGCATGTAATTGTCAACATTAGTATGTTGCACAGCTTTAAAAAAATAATAATAATAATAAGTAAAAAGGTGACAGCTCCTTTTTCCTTTCTTTGATGCAACAAAGCCATTGGCAGATCTATTTGTGCACACGTCCCACTTTGTTGCTTCCCAGAAAAACTGCCCTTTCGTGGAACTCCAGCATTTTTTAAGGAGGTGAAAATGGCGCATGACGCATTATTTCTTCAGGAACATATTTGGAGAAATGTAGCATTACATCACTTGCACACCAATGGATCCTCTGCAGTGAATGGGTGCCGTCAGAATGAGAGTCTAAACAGCTGATAAAAATGTCACAATAATCCAGAAGTAATCAACAAGACTCCAGTCCACCAATTAATATCCTACGAAGTGAAAAGCTACGGGTTTGTAAGAAACAAATCCAACATTAAAGGTGTAGTAAGCAATTGTTTGTTTGGGTATTGACTTACATTTTCAACAGTGTTTCTCAGAAATCACTTACTGTACCTTTAGGGCATTTTAACTTTAAACCATCACTTCTGGCCAAAATATGAGTCCTTAATTCACAGTAATGCTTCCTCCCTGTTGTCCTCTCACATCAAAATCCACAACCATATTTGTTTAGAACTGTTTTGGACTGTTTTCACTTCAAAATCAAATCACATCAAACAGTACTTGATCTGTGCATATTTCTCTTCTGATTCGGCTGAGACCCTTTTTTAGCTAGAGAAAGCAATATTATGAATAGAGTATTCATATTTAAGCCAGGAGCAACGATTTAAAGTTAAAAATCTTAATGACAGATTTGTTTCTTACACACAGCTTTTCACTTCACAAGATGTTAATTGATGGACTGGAGTCGTGTGGATTAATTGTGGATTATTGTGATGTTTTCATCAGCTGTTTGGACTCTCATTCTGACGGTACCCATTCACTGCAGAGGATCCATTGGTGAGCAAGTGATGTAATGCTACATTTCTCCAAATCTGCTCTAACGAAGAAAAAACTCTTCTACATCTTAGATGGCCTGAGGGTGAGTACATTTTCAGCAAATTTACAACTTTTGGGCGAACTATACCTTTAAGAAACACAACAAATACATAGCTCACATGAATAGAGTAAAACAGTTTTTAGATTTTTCATCAGATTGAATGTCTTTTTGTTAATTTTTGCCATCTTGAATTAGCTTTTTCATTCAAGTTCATCTAAGATTGTCAGGTTTTGGACCAAGTTTGAATTTTTGAATAGGATGAACCACAAATATTATTCTTCTGCCAATAAATAGCCAATTCAATCACAGTTGCACACCTGTATTTTAATGAGCCAAGATGAGACATTGCTTGACAACCACAAACAACATTCAGTTATTATGTCTATACCAGACACACAAGACAACATGCTAAATCTAAACGACTCCCATTATAATTAATGAAGCTGTCTACACTGAAAGCCCCCATCTGCGACAGTTTTCAGACTGCTGTAAGAAGTTGCATCATGGATATTCTGTAGCATAAAGAGTATGGCAGAATTTCAACCGTCGCACTTTATATACAATTTTACCACCCAGCCCTGCACATAACATCCTCACTGTGCTCTTCAAATCATACTAAAATCCATAACAATAAACGCCGCATGAACAGACAAGGATATCGGAAAATGTCAACTATAGACGCCCACCAATCTTTTATCCTCAATTTAATGAGCCAAGATGAGACATTGCTTGACAACCACAAACAACATTCAGTTATTATGTCTATACCAGACACACAAGACAACATGCTAAATCTAAACGACTCCCATTATAATTAATGAAGCTGTCTACACTGAAAGCCCCCATCTGCGACAGTTTTCAGACTGTTGTAAGAAGTTTCATCATGGATATTCTGTGGCATAAAGAGTATGGCAGAATTTCAACCGTCGCACGTTATATACAATTTTACCACCCAGCCCTGCACATAACATCCTCACTGTGCTCTTCAAATCATACTAAAATCCATAACAATAAACGTCGCATGAACAGACAAGGATATCGGAAAATGTCAACTATAGACGCCCACCAATCTTTTATCCTCAACCGCTAATCTGAACAGTCTGACAATAGCCACAATTTATTTGCCTCTATTTCCACTCAGCCTTGCGGCATTTCCAGCAACGTTTTGAGATTTTTATTACGGTTGTCAGTTTGTCTTTGGCAGACGTGACGGTATAATTCATACATCATCAGAAACTCAGTTTGGAGAGCTGTATCTGGCTGCTTCGGTAATGAAGGTGTGCAGAGAAGACGCAGAGACCGATTTGCGGTACACTGCCACACAGAGATAGAGATACAATTATCTCTCTGACTTCGCTCAGAGCGTAAACGCTTGGCTGTAACATCCCATTTCACCAACTCCAGGAATGAAATCGAAAGTTATGGTTCTGGAGAAAAAGTGCGAGGTTTATTTTGCAAAAGTGGTAAATAAAATCTCTTGAGTTAGTGATAGGGAATGAATGATGGACAGAACTTTGAGTCTCACCCTCTGTGTTTTGCGCCGAGATTTGGGTGATGATAACGAGCAAGCCAATCACCAACCCCGATCGCCACCAGCGCCTCCTCATCTTCAGTTACTGCCTACTGCCAACCCACCTGCAGAAAAACAGAGAGATGGTTTAATTTTAAAGTCCAAAACACCAATATATCACTGTTAACTGTGTAGCACTTGACAACCTAACAGAAGTATTACAAAATACATAAAATACTCAGTTTAAAAATCAACAGAAAAATGTGGTGTAATGCTGCATTCATACTGATGATTTCTACATATCAAGATTAGGCATATTGGTCAAACACTTCATCTAAGACTTCATTCTTGACACCAGTGGATGCTCGATGCCCAACACACACACACACACACACATTCTTCTGCAGAAGTCAATACATTTCTCACAGCAACTTCAGCTACAAATTCAGTCAAAATCAGACAAGTCTGTCAGTTAAACTGGCATGTGGATATTGGGTCAAAGTTTCAGGCACAGTAACCAATGAGTGCACTCTGAAATAACACTTGCTAATCCCAAAATGCAAGTTACATAGCAACAAAAAAGGTAGAAAAGATATAAAGGATGAAATACAGTAGGAACTATGGGCAGTTTTGGACCTGTGGATTTATAAAAAAATAAAAAAAAACTTTGTATTTAATTTGTCTACTTACAATGTCTTAAAAGTGGACAATACATGCAGAATTCTGTCATTTTTGACATTTTTTTAAAAGTCCCCTGTCTTGCAAAGGCTAGTTTCATAACTAGCATTTTATGAGTTCCGAAAAAAAACCTGCAAAAATTAAAAAAAGAAATAAAATCTCATAAATAAATTTAGGGATGCACCGAATATTTGGCAACCGAAATTATTCGGCCGAAAATAGCAAAAAAAATGCAATGGTGAAAAAAAATGGCAAAATAGGTCTACATGGGGGAAAAATGTGAAAAACCGTGTTCGGTATTCGGCCTTCGGCCCAGTGTTTCATTTTGTTCGGCTTCGGCCAAGAATTTTCATTTCGGTGCATCCCTAAATAAATTCTCATAAATCAAATTTCATAAATAAAAATTGTGTAATATTTTAAGACTAAAGTCTGAGTCAAGGGTAAAAAAAAAAAATAGATATAAAGGCATCTCAAAAGCAGCTAAAATAAATGATGAAGGCAAAGTTTAACTCTTTTGCCTTCATTTGTTTTTGCTGTAAAAAGATTTAAAAATAAATTAATAAAATATAATTTCAATAAAAACTCTATCTAGCTGATATATTTTCTCAATTCACCCACCATTTGGACCCTGGGTATGACTACTGGAAAACAATTCTCATTATAATGCCATTCTCAGAAATACAGATTTACTCTACTTTGCTTTGAAAGGGTTTGATGCGCAAGGACAGATATTACTTGACTTTGTACAAATATACACATGGGATTACAGCATTCATTTGTGCGTGTGTGTGTGTCCCGTCGTGAGGCTGGCTGTCTCAACGGTTGCTGCCTACACGCAGAGGTTGATGTAGAGATAAACTTAAAAAACAGGTGTCTCCATTTGATCTGTCATACTCACAATCTCTACGATGTGCCTGCGGCAGCCATATAAGCCACTGAAACGGCTTTAAAACCATACACTGATGTGCGTCAACACAGTCATCTAAATACAACATCAGACCACGTCGCCACCACTGTCAGATTCTCTATTCCCAAAAGAGAGCAAGTCTCTGGAGCCTGATGGGTGAAAATGATAGTTCCCACTTTAACATTTCTACAGAGTGTTCAACAACTGTGACAATACAAAACAAGAAGGGCTAAAGAACTTGCTAACGCTGTCTTTCATGTTCTCTGCTTTGATGTGGAGGTTTGAGGAGCGTAAGCAAGGTCCAAAATTAACTTTCTGCCAATGACGGGTGAACTGAGAGAATTTTACATGGGTAAATATTTCGTACTGACCATGAAACTGTAGTTTTTCATTGCAATACCAAAAATAACTAGATATGTCAGTGCATTTTATGAACAAAAAATAAGTGGTGCCAGTGCCAGTGAAACAGCTGCATCCTCAAGGGACCAGCATAAGATGTATGGTTATGTACTGTATATGGTTGCAAGGGCATCCTGGTTGGCTGCAAGGCAGTCTGAGCAATCAATTTCAATCAAAGTTTATGGAATCTGATAAAATGAAAGCATTTGGAATTATCTGTTAATACTTTCAAATAACAGAATATTTTACGCAACCTCTGGTCATGAAGTCTAACTTACACTACATTGACACTGAATCATAATTAACCATATAAAACCCATTTGATATGCATATTTTGTTTATTTGTTATATGCATTAAAGTGTTTGCTAAATGATTAAATGTAAATGAAATGAAATGTAAATGCACTATACTGTATATTTTGCCCCCACAATAAAAACTAGCTTTTACTGTTTCATAAAATTAAGCATTTACTGTAAATATCATCTTATTATTTTTGGTAGATATAGAGTGACAACTGATAATTATATGCATTTTATGAAAGTAGTCAGCTATACTGTTATAAAGATCTCACTGATTTACATTACAAGCTATGAGCATTTCATCTTACTTTTTGGCTATATGAATATCAGCAACAGCATCAAATTGCATATTTTTGCTCAGTTTGGGCCTCTGAATAAAATTGAGTTGCTTTTTTTCCCTCCTTGAGCATGAGCTTCATATTCTCACTATATCATACATAAAAGCCTGATGTAGCAAATATGATACACAAAAATGCATATGCTATTTTTAGATTTATATATATATATATATATATATATAGGTTTAATAAACTGTTCCATTTAAAAAAAAAAATAGATTTTTTTCTGACTGACTATATTATTTCAAATGTCAGGCTTTACAGTGTTAAGAAACCCAAAGACACCCCAAAATGTAGCTAAGAGATTGAAATCAGTCAAAATGACTGAATCAAACATGTTTGTGTGCCTGCAACTGAGAGTGAAACTTACATCAAGTCCAACAGATGTCTTTTTCAAAGAATGGATGAGTAGGTCATATTATTTTATTTTGCTTTACAAAAGCCTATATTGCAAAAGGTTGTGCTGACAAATAGGTCTTAGTGCATTTCTGAGTATTTGGGATCAAGCAACAAAAACAGACTCACCACCAAAACCCAACGTGCACTGTTGCTTATGCTATGATCCTGCTAATCAGTGCTGTGCTGCTTGCACATGAAGTGTGGATACTGCAACTTTATATGGCCAATATATGCATTTCTTCACATGTTGCAGATACAAGATGAAATAAGAGATTTTAAGAATAAACTCTAGACAGCTATCTAGACACACAATGTCAAACAGCTTTTGCATATGTGAAAGCACACTCTCAGAAGCAGGTAGTTCAGACATGGAGGACATCTCTCTGCCTTTCTTCTCTATGAGAAATGATTCATCATTTGCTTTCAACATGCATTTTTCCTTCACTATCTCTGTCCTTTAATCAAAGTATAATACACACAGTCTCAAGCTCAGAGTCCTTTCTAAGCCTCATTAACAGTCATGGCAACAGACACCGCTTTCCCCGGCTGCTATCAGGACCCTTTAGACATGCTGGAATCTGTCTATATATCACAAACTTTCCTCTAGATTTATTCCCTTCACTTTTTCTACACCTTGCACGTGTATCTGTGAAAAGGAGGGACAGCTGAAACGGCTCTGTGGTGACTGTTTCATTATGGAATTGTTATGGAATGACACACATTACAACCCACAGAAACCAATCGAGAAACAGACACGCTGTAGTGGAGATAGTAGAGAAATAATTCACCCCAACAAAATAATAAAATAAATAAATAAATAAAAAATGATTACAACTATTTAGGCTGCATTTAGGGAATGCACAAACTGATAAAATGTGTAACTTGAAGGCAATGTAAGTTACTTTGGATAAAAGCATTTTTCAATGTTGTTTTTCAAAGGATTTTTCAATGTTGTGAAAACAAAGATCATTTTAGCATGTTATACAGAACAAATATAATTTCAGTTTTTGTACTTCAAAATTTCAGGTAAAATTCAATGTGTTAATTGCCATTTCTTTGTAAAATTACTAGCAATTTCTGTGTGAAATTTTTTTCAGTGTGAAAAATTCAACTAAATAAATACATTCAATATTAATCACTTGATGCCAGAAATCCCAAATTAAGAGGACAGACGGATGACTGTTTAAATGAACATCAGATGACCAGATATGAAATGCATATCAGATTAAGAGCCACATTTGAAAGTAATCCAAATTGAATGCCAAATATAAAATTGGATCTCATAAGTGTTTTTGCTTACTTGCATGCCAAAATCGACCAAGATATCTGTGGGGGGAAAAAACAACAACAAAAATACTTTATGCTGTGGTTGACAGCATAAATGCTGCCTTAGAATGACAGCATTCCAGTTATTAAGGCTGAAGGTGCTCAATAAATCAAATAGCAATTATAGCTATTATAAGTGAAGATGCTGTTCTCTGCTACACTTTCCTATAAAATAGTGCGTGTATATGACTTTTGGTTCTCTCTCTCTATATAACTTTTGGTTCATTCACTAACCAGATAAATAAACCAAAAATCATGACTGGCTCAGACTGGCAAAAAAAATGACACACTAGATGCAAAGATTCTATATTTTGTTGCTGAATATCCTGTTTTTCTCAGAAATGAATGTATCCTGTTTCTGTCAGAAATGCATGAATTGTAGAGAGGACATTTGACAACAATGTAGCAAACTACTGTCTGAAACGTGTATCATTTCATAAGCAGTATGAAGTGATTCACATACTATTTGAAAGACTAGTCATTAGTAGTTCAAATTCAGTGTATACAGTGAAGTATGCTGTAAGCAGTACTCTAGTATTCCATTCCGAACAAAGCCAGTGAAGCACTCTTTAGCAGACATGGATCATTCACATTTCATTCATGAAGTGGGTGTGTTTTCTATTAACCAGCTGGTCTACACTACACTTAGCCCTCATGACTGCATTCACTTTGTTTAGCTACATATTTAAAACAACACAGGGACTGAATAATCTTCTGTCATCTTGAGAGCAGATTGAAACCTGCAGCCCGTCCTGCTGCTGGAGTAACAGCGAGTGGTGCAAGTTTGATCAGCCCTTAAATGCATCATTATTGTGCTGCCTGTAATGTTCTATTATTCCAACAACACTCTTCAAATTCTCAGCCAGCGTTTCTTAAGAAGAGCACAGATGGCTGGGCAGGGTTTTATTATCAAGGGTCTATGCATCTTTCACAGTAACATTTGATATCAAAGTACAAAGCTGCTGGATTTCCGGAAGGATCCAAAGACCTCTGAACAAGCTGCCTCCTGCTGTCAAAATTACCCAGCAGACATGAAGTTCCTAAACACCAACCCCGACAGCAAACGTTTTACATCCAGACTGTTATCCCTCAAACCCCCGCTCTCGTAGATCTGGATTTCCTCTGATCTGTCTTGCTATCAAAAAACACACAACTGATCTCAGAATGACAACGTGGTGATTTAATTAGAATTTGTTGACCCCGAACAGAAAGAGCAATTTTTCTATTGGGATTTAAAGTATTTGCATGATTTAAACATATTGCTTTTATACTCATGAGTTATGTCTGTGAAATTATCAGTAGGGCAGATGAGGGCAAAACAAATTATTTAAATACAAATAAGCTAGAGTGATGACACTTGCTCATGCTCAGTAAAGTTCTCTCTCTCCCTGATGATCAAATAAAATAAAATAAAAATTATTTGGACAACTACTCACATACAGTAAGAATACAAAACAGCCAACGGCCTGATACAATGGGACAGGCTCCAGCATCCCCACAAACCTTAAATGAAATGAAATAAAATATATAATATAATTGGACAGCTGTGATATACAATAAGAATACAAAGCTATAAAATAAATGTGGAAATGTTTGAGGTCATATTGAGATCTCATGACTTTTGATTGCAGACTTTGCTATCTTGGCACAAAAAAGGACAATTTGAGATATTGTTAAGATCTGTTTTTAAACTGAGGAGACTGGGTTTTTGTCTCACAAGTACAATCTGAAAAGCAGGAGACTCAATTTGCTCAACAAATAATCTCACTGCTATTGGGAAAAAAACAACTGAGATGTCAAAAAGGTCTTATTTGCGATTTTTCTTTCCTATGGGCTGTAATGTTTAGGATTTTTTTTTTTCATTGCTGGCTGTTAATCTAATGAATTGTGTTTGAACTATAAGAGCATTTCTTTCTTTACTCAAGGGATGTCTCACCCTTTTTGCGTGTGGTGAAGGGTAATGGATCAAAGTGATTGGCATCACTACATTTCAGCAAAGCAATCAGGGGTAGGAAGGCCATTGCCGTTACTGTGAACTATAATATCAGCAAAGCACACCTGCCTAATAGCACCCTGCTTTTTCCACTGTCACAGGCAAATAAGAAATCAATTGAAATTGCTGACATCTCGCACTAAAACCTATTACAGTCAATGTCCGACAGTCTTTTATTCATAAAATGTTCTGTCAAGCTAAACCCCTCATCAAAGACACTTTGATGCTATGTCATGCTACTGTTTTGCATTTCTAAATAATTTAAAATGACTAAACTTCACTGACAAGCCACTCATTCACCCAGCATGCTTTCAGAAGCCACCCGAAGGATGATCACATGATGGCTAACTGATAGCCGACAGGCCTCCTTTCCAGTGAATCACCTGTCATAGATACCAAACACTGACAAGACGTTACTGAAACCTCCCAGTAAAGGTAAAATAAAATGCTGTGCTTCCTCCTGCCATAAAGAGTTTGTCTAAAAATCAAAATAATGTAATTATTTACTTGCCTTTATGTCATTCCGAAGAACAATTTACAATTTCACAGTACAAAAATAAGAGCATACAGGTTTGAAACAACATGAGCATGAATAAATAATGACAGAAATTTCATTTTTGGGTAAAATATAGTTCAACCAACAATGAATATTTGCTAAAAATGTACTCACCCTCCAGAATGTAGCTGAGTTTGTTTCTTCGTTAGAGCAGATTTGAAGAAATTTAGCATTACATCACTTGCTCACCAATGGATCCTCTGTAGTGAATGGGTACCGTCGGAATGAGAGCCAAAACAGCTGATGAAAACATCACAATAATCCACAAGTAATCCACATGACTCCAGTTCATCAATTAACATCTTGTGAGCAAAAACCTGTGTGTTTGTAGGAAAAACGTCCATCATTAAGACGTTTTTAATGTCAAACCATTGTTCTGGCCAAAATACAAGTCCATAATCAATAATATTGCTTCCTCCAGTGAAAAGGTCCTTCCTTTGTTGTCCTCTTATATCCACACACATATTTGTTTAGAACTGTTTTGGACAGTATTTGCTTGTAAACGGTGCTTGATCTGTGTATACTTTATCACTGGAGAAAGCTATATTATGGATAGAGGACTCATATTTTAGCTGGAAAGCAATGGTTTGAAGTTAAAAAAACATCTTAATGATGGATTTATTACAAACACACCTCTTTTCAATTCACAGTAGTTGTGTAGATTACTTGTTGATTATTGTGACGTTTTTATCAGCTGTTTGTACTCTCATTCTCATGGCACCCATTCACTGCAGAGGATCTATTGGTGAGCAAGTGATGTAATGCTACATTTCTCCAAATCTGATGAAGAAACAAACTCATCTACATCTTGGATGGTCTAAGGGTGATTACATTTTCAGCTAATTTTCATTTTTACTAGAGTGCTGAGGTGAACCAAAAAGAGTGAACGCTCCCAAAGACATGTTCTAAAGCACCTGTGATGGCAATCAAGCACATAGATGTGTTACTGTATGCTGGAATTTTCAACTTGTGGAAATGCATTAAAGTGTGTGTCACAAACAAGGTGGCACCCGAGCAGATGTACACAGATGTAGCAATTTTATATATTAATGAAACCTATTTATAGAGACAAACATAAAAAAACATAAACGATCTGCTATTGATAATTGCACACCTGTAAAACAAATGCTAGCATAGCAAACCAACCATTATCCTCTGCAATATGGTTGCTAGGAGACTTCAAACCAAATCAAACACCTGCAAAGATAATATTAGTGCTGCCATTTTGTTTCCATATACTTCATCTCTCAAGCATTGGGCAATGCAGCTACATTATGGTTGAAATTTGGAGATATAGTAGAATTATCCTAAATTCAACTTTGTGAGATGGAAATTACTTTTACACCTCCCCATTCAGCATAAATAAACGCTTATACGTATATAGGTTTTACTGTTGTTAGTGCTGGTATTTGTTATATGGTGATGATAACGATATCTTTTTTATTTTATGTTTGCTTATTGTCACCATTACTGTAGTTTGTGTATTGAAATGATAGTTCACCCAGAAATAACTTATGTTGTTCCAAACCTGTATGACATTCTTTCTTCTCTGGAATGTATAAGACACAGTATTTTGAGAAATGTATCAGTGTTTTTTGTCCATAAATTGGAAGTCAATGGTCACCAAAACTGTTTGATTGCCAACATTTTTCAAAATATCTTCTTTTGTGTTCTGCCGAAGAAAAAGAGTCGAATAGATATGCTCAACAAGACATCTGTAGTTGTTGGGCTATAACAAGGTGGTACTATAACATTCCAATTTTATACCCACAACATTCCTATAGTTTATTATGAAACCTACATCATTGCCTATACACAGTGAGAGCAACTTAGAAGAAAACAAAATAACTTCTGTGTGATCTATATCTTCAGAAAACTACATTCATTGGTGAGAAGTCCTTTTAGCAATCTCCACTCCAGGTCACAACATCAAACAAACCAGGGGAAATAGCACTAGAAAAGCTACATATATACAGTATAGCTGTAATATGAGTCAAGGTCATAGCACACGACAACCATATTAAAGTAAATGACAGGGTGGCTGTGGTTTGAGAACTGGGGACAGCATACTATACAAAGCAAGTGAACTGAGCTGAGGTCAAACCAGAGCAGCACCTCATTCAGACTCTATAAAGATGGACAACACATCAAGGTGTGGATCAATGAAAGGTGCAATGGAAGCATTTTAAGGGTCGTATGACTCAAAAACATTTCTATTTCATAGAGTTTTTACTTTTTATGCCAGGAAAAAAAAAAATTCTGCTCTTGAACACATATAATGTTGCACAGCAATGCAATACAGTACAAACACTGACTATAATAAGAGTAAAATTCAGCATGATAAAAATGTAAAACTGTAAACTGATTATGCAAATCTGGTAGTGGTGTCAAAACAGCTGCAAAAGTGGAGCTTTCTGCACAGTTTGTGAAAAATGGTCAAATGTGCAGTATATGTATGCTAACAAAAGGTTCATACAGTATGACGTGATAAAAATTAATATACTTTGGGAATTTTCATTGATTATACAATATCTTATATTGTTTGATAATTGCATATATAAAGTAAATCAATGTTCCCTTTAATTTGCTCTTTTTTTCTAGGCTATCAACCAGCCCATCATTTTTCAGACGTCAGAACAAAAACACTGGATCTATGACTGCCAGCTGATAGACCAATTTTCATTCTGCAACAAATAGATACCATGTTTCAGAAACCAGTTTAAGCTGATATGACCTGGCGTTAGGAGGCATCATCAACTCATCTGATCATATCCAGAAAAATACACTCCAACACACTCAATAAACACTCAAAATTACAATCAAAGGAACAGGTTGTCGACAACATTGGTTCATAACCAACCGTCATGACATCAAACGTGCACCGTATGTGACCAAGAGCTGCAATGGAGATTATTCTGGTCTGTTCACCATAAAGCTTCAGCAGATATAGTATACAAGTCATGTACACATTTTATGCAATGATGCTTTTATAGTGATGGAATATGTGAAGACCCTTAAAAACTTAAATTTGTTTGTTCCAAAGGAAAAAAAAAATAACATCATACAGGTTTGGATTTGGAACAACATAAGGGTGAGTAAATAATGACAGATTATTCATATTTGATGTGAACTATCCCTTCGACAAATAAATATTATTTTCTGTTCCCACTGCATTCAAACCAGACTGAAAGACTTTTATCTGCACTGACTGTCATTACTTGAATGTGATAAAATCAGATACATTGGTTACTATAGTACTGATGTAGGCATCTTCTGCTACCAGACGCAGAAAGCTGGCAGTATGGAGACAGCTGACAGAAAGCTTGAAATCTGCTTATCTACACCACGGAATTTCACCACGAAACTGAACTGATGCTCTACTAGAGTAATAATATCTGGCACTACAGAGAAAACCTCTCAAACGCAAGAGCTGCCATGGTGAAAAAAAACCACCATGGTGCATCTGGTCTCATTAGAAAAACAGTGATTGCAACTGGCACATATGACAGAGTTTGAATGTTTGACCCTTTAGATGGACTAATAGCTTGTGCAAGAACATCTCTTCTGAAAGGCTTCTAAAAACATCTACCCTAGAGTGAAGAGATGAGGCATTCGTCCTCTCACTCGCACACACAGCACACTTTTTTTAAAGGGGTCATATGATGCGATTTCAAGTGTTTCTTTTTCTTTGGAGTGTTACAAGCTGTTCGTGAATAGATAAGATCCCTAAAGTTGCAAAGACTAAAGTCTCAAACCCAAAGATATATTCTTTATAAAAGTTAAGACTGGTCCACGCCCACCTAAAACGCCTCGTTTAAACACGCCCCCACATGTCTACGTCACGATGTGGGAAGATTTGC
>NW_015656019.1:481542-482515 GCF_001515625.1 Sinocyclocheilus rhinocerous | reverse complement strand
TTATTGCTGATTGGCTACAAGTTTGTTTTGCGATTCGGCCCGAATCAGTTTTCTAAAGTTTTTTTGAAAAATCACTTACTCTGCCTTTAAGTTGTATTTACAACACTGTTCCAGTTCAACAGTTCAACCCAAATATGCAGATGTGTGCTGCGCATTGAACTATATTTTTATCCTGTTGTTTTATGTTCAAGACTTTTTAATGCAGACTACACTAATCCATAATGGTCAGTAGTCTAAGCTAAAAAAAAAAAAGTCTGCACTGACAACGGAAATTAGAAGGTAGTAGCCTAAATATTTGGGTGGTTTAATATTATAATAATACAATGTCATTACTCAATATATTAAGATAACCCATGCTTTGAATGACTAAAACAGCCTATAGACAATAATGAGCAATAATAATTCACCACACTGTATAGGATGATGCGATGACAAATTAAAGCGTACAGCTTCACCTAAATATTTATTAATTTGTTTAGTTATATCATTTATAATTTGAATAAGAGAACAACACCATTAAACTTTGGGTAATCAAAAAATGGTTTTATTCATTACATCATATAGATCGGATTTTGTTTTCTTCAGGAAACGGCCAGACTAGAATAGCAACACGGTCGCGAACAATAAACGATATGGCAAGACAAAAAGTAAATAATTAAACCAAAGTTTGACCAATTAGAGTAACGTTAGGCTAAAACATGTAAATATGATATCTGGATCACTGTCAGATGAGCCGTCAGATGCTGAGCCGACCCAGGACGCATAACTTACCATCAGACTCCATCACTCATGGCATTTAGTGTTTCTAATCCTACCTACCTTCCATAAATCGCCTTTTTTTTTTGTCATTTTGACTTTATTTATGAAACTGATAACCGCTAAATCAGTGAGTGAAAGGCGTTGCCTAGAAATGTACAATGTTAAAACATAAGCGGCAAGAAAATGACAGCGCGAAAATACATGCATTATATAG
>NW_015656019.1:471062-480760 GCF_001515625.1 Sinocyclocheilus rhinocerous | reverse complement strand
AGCGAACAATAAACGATATGGCAAGACAAAAAAATTTATAATTATACCAAAATTTGACCAATTAGAGTAACGTGAGGCTAAAACATGTAAATATGATATCTGGATCACTGTCAGATGAGCCGTCAGATGCTGAGCCGACCCAGGACGCATAACTTGCCATCAGACTCTCCATCACTCATGGCATTTAGTGTTTCTATTACCTACCTTCCATAAACTAATTTTTTTAGTCATTTTGACTTTATTTATGAAACTCATAACCGCTAAATCAGTGAGTGAAAGGCGTTGCCTAGAAATGTACAATGTTTAAAACATATGCGGCAAGAAAATGACAGCGCGAAAATACATGCATTATATAGCGGGTAAATTTGACCCGCTGGCGCTTATAGGTCTAAATGCCCCGTTTTTTGATCTGGTTTTATCCAAATAATTTTTAACAACATTGGATTGTAAATTACATAATTTTAGTAAAAGTCAATGACTGGGAGACTTGAATGTTTTATTTTAAATCTGTTATGTACATTTGAAAAACAGTCACGGGTAAAATTTACCCCGTGGCGGTTGTTAAACTGAGCACTCACCATTGTGACGGCAATGTTAAGTCTTTCCAAGAACCTGAGAATGAATATTTTGAAGCCATTATTGCCGGGGACGTCATTTGATGCTTTTCAGTTCACACAAGGCTACCTGCTGTACATCTGAGGAGAAAGTTCAGTCTTAAGGATTCACTTAGTCAGACATTTGCATTTGGCTTTGGCGAACCTCTACAAATCATTCAGTTTTCCATGTAGAAGGGGGGAATATATGCACAGAAGTAGCTAAACATGCACCCTGCTGAAAAGAGCAGCTTGTATTTTTCACCTGGTCCAGGCTGGCTACGTTGGTGAGCTGAATGAAAAGTGATTCTAAGCATGGTCTTGGTCTCTAAGCATGGTCCTGTGTTCTTGGTAAAGCTACTTAAAGGGATAGATCACCAAAAAATGAAAATTATGTCATAATTTACTCACCCTCATGTAGTTTCAAATCTGTACTATACAAACTTCATTGGACTTTCACTGTATAGACAAAAAAGGAGACATTTTTCAAAATATCTTCTTTAGTGTTGCATAAAAGAAAGGAAGTCATACAGGTTTGGAACGCCATGGGGATGAGAAAATGACAGATTTTTTTTTTTTCTTATGGAGGCACTAGCACACCAGCATCCAAAATAAAATACATGCTGGTCTTTTCAACAAGGCATGACATTTAACACAGTTTGCAAAATTCTGAAATTTATATAAATTGCTCAAATTGTTATGCTGGTAATATAAATTGTAATGAAAAGTATGTATTCAATTAGAAAAAAGAAGTCATCTCAGTGCCTTTTATTTAAAAATAACTAAATAAATAAAAATCCCATCTGCCCAAACATCAGCAGTCTGAATCTCACTCTCACCCCCTCAGACCTCACGTCTGCTCTCAACCATTCTCTGCAGCAGCACTAGTGTCTACATCATTATACGCTCATCTTGTTCCTCCAAACTCTTCAGTTCTCTTCTAAATACCTCTTTGAACCCCTGTCTGGCTGTGCAAACTATAGCATCACAACCAAATACATTAGCACTCTTTTATGGCCCGAAGTCTGGACTCGTGACCTCTCCGCCTGCTCCCTTTCTGTCTGAGCTCTAAACCTCTGGCTTTCGCCGTCTCCCCTGCTGCTGTCATCCCGGGGGACTCCCAGTGGGCAGAAGCTGATTAGAGATGAATCAGACAGCTGAGAGAGGCTGACTGAGGTAAAGATGCATGCAGTAGAAATCCAGCCTGGCCTTCACACATCAGAGACCATGTACACGGAAGAGAGGAGAATATAATTGGAGTTATAGTCATACAGTTGGCACTGCAGCCAACACACTGTACAACAACCCTGAATGTCTAACACCTACAGTACCCTCTGCATTCCTATTCAGCTTCTTTTAAAGGAATTGCTCATTCAAAAAATGACAATTTTGTCATTATTTAATCACCCTTGTGCTGTTACAAACATATGACATTCTCATCTTTAGTGGAACATAGAGGAAAGAAAACTGAGCTTCAAAAATGACATAAAAGCACCATAAAAGCATCATGAAAGTTGTCCATATGACTCATGTACTATATTCCAAGACTCTTGAAACCATACCTGCCTTCCTGTAACTCAAAGAGTAGATCATAACACTATACTGAAAAGAAAATTGGTGTAAGATTTACTTTGAAAGAATTTTCACTCAAATAATTACAAAGACACAACAAGTAACACAATGTATCAATTAGGGCTGCACGATATTGGAAAAAACTCACATTGAGATTATTTTTTCTGCGATATATATTGCGATATGAAAAAAAATCAGATGACTTCAATAGCTCTATTTGGAAAAAAAATAATCAATGATTGGGGTGATTTTGTAGGCGAGTAAATCAGCATAGGAAATAAACAAATTACAAGCATAGATAAATAACAGAACAAAGATACAAATGAAATAGGCTAAACAGTGCTTTATATTTTTCAGGTAAGTCTAACAGTATTCAGGCACAGAAATTAAATAATCAAATGTAAAGTGTAATTACTACATTTTTGTGTCAATCCATGTTCATATTTACTGCAAAAATGCACTGTTACTTTAATTCATAGGCTCGGTGCGGAAACGGTCTCTGCACTGCTGCAGACGCACTGCTCGTGGAACGCACTGCTGGACCACAACCGTGTGCACGCTTTATTAATCTGTTAACATGAGGTACACGTGCATCTGCGTGGCTCTCACTGTCTACACCGGATGCAAGCGGCATGGCGCAACGCAACAAAATACTATACAACCCATTTTAATCAGTGATGCTGTGTGACTGACAACACTGGATGCAGCTCGACACGTGCAGTGTGCACGCTTTATTAATCCGTTAACATGAGCGCGGAAATAATACGCACCGCATGCGCACTGCAAACGGAGTAATGTGAACCTGACGATATGTGTGTGCGCTGCGAGTGTGCATGAGCGCACGGTCTCCAGGAGAGCGCGCGAGCGCTGAATAGTTAAACACTTGCAATAATTAAAAAGTAATGCAATTTATAAACTTTAGTGACGATGTGACACTGCCTCGATAGTGCAAGTGACAATTTCTGTGTCAACTGTGCAGCGTGCAGCTCGCTTATAGACAGATGCGATGTGTGGTGATTTGAAGCCATTTGCGATTTTGAGCGAGAAAGAGAGAGCGCGCGCGGTGATTCACTCATGCTGTTTGTGAAATTACGTCTTACACAAGGTTTTCAAATTACTTTATAAGTTATTTAATGAAGAAATGTGAAGGTGAGTACTTCACCTTCAGCATTACAATTATTTCACCCGTGCCGGCCCTGACAGAGACTGAGACGGTGCTGCATATCATGCCAAACCTCTCACGGCGCGTCATCAGTTTGAGATCGTTTTTTTTTTTGATTGGCCTTTTTAGAGACCGCCGATCAAACATCCCAACGCGATTATGTGCCGATAGTGATCGTAGCCGATCAATCGGAGCACCCCTAATTATAATCAGTGATGCTGTCCGTCTACACTGGATGTGGCGCGGCGCGACAAATCCCCGACAGTAAACTGATGTTGCGTTCTATTTATGGGGTTCTGACACAAAGTTCATATGATTGGCAACGGTCGCTTTGTCGCATCCAGTGTATTTCAAGTCAGGTTTTGGACTTTAATCCCAGTTTTTTCTCGGGTCTACGTGGTGTTGTGATTCATCATATTCACGCAGCAGCAGCGGTGATGAGAGAACGCGCTTGAGAAACAAATACATAGGCAAGATCACAGAATATTGGTCACTTTTTAAATAATAAAAGTATAGTGCATCTACTAGTAATTATATATAAATAAATAGGTTTTTACCGATGCAAATATGTTAGAAACGATGCATCGTGATACAAATGCCGACTTGTAGCCAATACACACTTTTTAAACCGATGCATCTCATCGTTAACTTTTTATGCCGATGCACCGAGCGAATCGGGGAATCTTCCCATCCCTAGTGTAGACAGACTTTGGGGCCGTTCACATGTCACGCCAAAAAACATGTGGAAAATGCCAGCCGCGCTGCTTTCTAACGATAAACGATATATCGTGCAGCCCTAGTATCAATTGAGCAACTACTTTTTTTTTCTTGTAAAACATAGTCCAATAATCATTTTATTTAATCAAAAAAATCATTTTAGTGTATCTACACTGAGGTCATGGGTTCGATTCCCAGGAAAATCAAGAACTGTGTACCTTGAATGGAAGTTGCTTCGGATAAAATTATCTCCAAATGCATAAATGTTAATGCATAATGTAACACTATAACTATGTACATGGAACAAAACAAACATTAAGTTAATATTTACTTGAAAACGTGCTCTAGCTCTCCTTGGCCCATGAGAGAAATTAGAGAGCTAGATGTCTAAGAGAAACATTTCTTGAGCACCAAATCAGTTTGAGAGAAATAGAAATAGACTGTACCATTTATTAATCATTCTTTTGAGTCAAGACTTTTCACTGAATCAAAAACAGTCTGATTGATTCAATCACAAGTCAGAATCTAATTCTCAAGTTCAATAGCTCACTCAGGGGAAAGACTATCGATGGATTACCTAAATGTTGATATCATATGTGTTCAGAAGACTTCTGCTGTTACCTCTCTTGCGTTTCTGAGAGATGTAACATCCCTTGAAATGAATTGTTTGTTACAGAGAGTGAAAATAAAAATGGAAAATTATAATTTTTACAAATATTTGAATTTTTTTGATGCAAAAACTTTATTAACTTCATAAGCTAACCTCCAGAAACATAATATAAAGATCTGAAAAATAATTTCATGACCCCTCTTATAAAACATGGCCACAAATTAATAAGTGGTAAATTCTGAACTTATGGCCACTATTTCTATTTTTTCTTCCATATGTCATATGTTCTGGGTTCTGTAGAATTGCAGTGATGTTTCATGCAAAAGATGGTTAAAAATAAAAGTTGTATGCAATCTCATTATGTCAATTATTACCAATTTATTTAGTATGGACCCCTTTTATGATATTCCTATGGAGCATTTGCATACTTTTTTAAGCTTGAAAGCCTCTGTACACATGGGCACTAATGGAATGGAAAAAAGAAACCAGTACAATCCTCCTTTTGTGTTCCCTAGAAGAAATAAAGTCATAGGGGTCTGTAACAACATAAGCCTGAGTAAATTAAGACAGAAGTTTCATTTTTGGCTTAAGTATTCCTTAAAATCTTTCTCTCTGTCCCAAGATGCTACCTTACTTCTAGTGTGTCTGTCCATCTTGGCCTCTCTCCAGCTTCTCTCTCTCTCTCTCTCTCTCTCTCTCTCTCACTCTCTCTGCTTCTGTCTGCCTCGCAGCTTTTCTCTCCTTCCATCTCCGTCTGCATGGCTGTGTGAATGGAAATCATTTCAGGCATCACTACCCACGGCTAATGCTGAAATGTGTTCTCTAAGGTGTCCACAGTGCACATGAATACAGTCATGCCTAAACCCAGATACCACACAGTCTGATACTCCACCCATTCAAACAACCTTGAGGCACATAATGAAAACCTCAATATTTCACACGAAACACAACCTTCATCGTCCTCTTCTCCCCACTTAGTAAGTCATAAGACTTCTGGTCAGTTCTAAGATGTCTGAAGCTGTATTATAGGCATTAAATGGTCAGAGGTCAACTCAGATACAAGGCGAATAAAGGTCAGGTCCATATCTCAAGACTAGGGATGGGTATCGTTAAGGTTTTAACGGTATTACTACTCTTACCGATACTGCTTATCGATTCGGTACTTTAACGGTATTGTTATCGGTACTTTTTGTTTTATATATATACATATATTCTGAAATGTAAAATAAATATTTAATGAAACGAATATCGCGTGCACACATTTCAGCCTGAGGAAGAGCGTCTCTTGTGCGGATTGTGCTTTCAACATTTTATCATCAAACATTAGCAACAGCAATTTAGCAACAGTAAAGAGGGCATCTTACAACAATCACCGACTGAGCTGATTCTGACGTTAAGTTTGGGTTTTAGGGAGGAACGAATGCGCACCGCTGTGAAGGGAAAGAAGTTGCGCAATACGAAACGCAGCTAGTTTTTAATAGCTTTACCTCATGTCTTCTTTTGTATAATCCTTAGAAGCCAAAATCGAAATAAAAAAATTAAATTAGCTTAATTAAACAGCCACAGGCCTAAAGTGTAAGCAGATGTTTGAATGTTTAGTTCTCTCTTCTATCATAATTAAACAGGGCTTTCATGTTGCGCGTGCTGAAGCTCCTCCGCGTGGGCGCGATCTCGCTTCTGAATTGCGAATAGCAAAAATGCATCATAGACAAATGTTTGAAAAACAGCTGGCGACTCTGGTGAGATAGAATTTGCAAGATAATGTATATATAGCAATAATAAATGTATGTGTGTTTTATTAATTTCTCCAGTACCGATAGCAGAACCGTTAACGTCAGAGCTTATCGATACTCCGGTCTTTCATAATTTAGCCCCGGGACCAATTAAATACCGGGTTTCGGTACCCATCCCTACTCAAGACTCTGACCTCCGTGTAATTGCCTTAAGGCCCTTTAAATCATGTCACTGTACGGCACCGTTTGCTGTGCTTCACTGGTCAGAAGTGCTTACAGCAGTTTGATGCTCATAATACTTCCAGTGCACTGAGCAACAGACCACCTCCAGAGACAGTTTCACAAACCACGCAAACTTTCAGAAAACTGGTTAAGATGAAAACAGAGTTCCCTTCAAACTTTAACACGTTCATGTATCTCTGTAAAGTGGAACACATTCAAATAAATGCATCCATATAAAACTAAACTAAACCAATATACTGGGCAAAGCATCACAATGAGAAGCATAAGCTCATTAGTTTATCATCTCAGCAATGAATAACTGAGTCAAGCAACACACTTAGAAAAACATCCGAAAGAGTGAATAAACCCTAAAATATCAAAACCACACTTGTCAATAACCTCATTAGTGTAAAACTTTTCTAATGAGAAAAATAATTAAATTCTAAAAGGAATGTATTCCTGACCTGAATCATAAGGCGAGTCATTTTTTGGTCATATTTTAAATGAATCGGGAACTGCATACTTTAGGTTTACACAACTTAGATCAGTCTGTTTACTAACTGATGATGACAATGAGTAAATAAAGATACATTTTCAATATAGTTTTTGATGTATAAATAATAATGGTTTTACAAAAAAAAAAAAGATTATTGTTGAACACACAGTCCTGTTCAAAGGTTTGAAGTCAGTAAGTGTTTTTTTTTTTTAAGAAATTAGTACTTTATTGGCAAGAATGCATTTAATTAATCAAATTGACAGAAAAAATGTTTACATTGTTACAAAAAAAAATATTTAAAATAAATTATGTTTGTTTTTAACTGTCTTATCATCAGAAAATGTGTGTAAGTATCACGGCTTCCACAAAAAATTTAAGCAGCAAAACTGTTTTCAACATTGATAATAATAGGAACCATTATTAGTTGAGCACCAATAATAACTGATAATTGATTACCAAATCAGCATATTAAAATTTTTTATGAGTGATCGTCTGACAATAGAGACTGAAGTAATGACTGCTGATAATTCAGCTTTGCCATCACAGGAATAAATGACCAAAACGACATTTTAAAATATATTTAAATAAAAAACAGTTATTTAAGATTGTATTATATTATGGGTTTTTATTTTATTTATATTATATTTCACAATATTACTATTTTTACTTTTTGATCAAATAAATGCAGGCTTGGTGAGCATAAGATACTTAAAATACTAAAAAACCGCACTGACCCCAAACTTTTGAACAGTAAGACTAAATCGAGTATTTGGATGACATGATTTAAATATCATCGACACAACAATATACCAAACAAATTACTGTTAAAAAGTTAAATCCGGCTTTAATTGTCTCATCACCTGGCAAGAACTGCAGTTGTGAATGAGAGATACATTTCCCATAACAAGCCTGAGGGGAATCACAATGCCACAGCATTTCGTCATTACAAGATACAAACATAATCACAGTGTGTTAAAGTTTTGACTGATCTCAAAGCTCCCTAATTATCTTGATCTCCTAATAAAGCACAGGATGACTGCATCATCTCTAACTAAAGAAGAACTTTAGACTGAGACATGGATGGTAACTCATGAGATCACCCCAGTCCTTCTTCTAACACGCACACACGCGCACACACACAGACACATGCACTCCTTCTCTCTTTACCAATGGTAAACACTGATGCCAACTGAGCGCCTGTCTCACTGATCTATTCATTAGACCAACAGCAAATCACTGACTCATTATTCAATCCTGTTAATGGGTAAATTCTGGAAAACATGAATGTAATAATAAAGTCAATAATGTGGAAAAGCCCAGCTACTAAAAAAGCAAATGAATGTAAGGTGTTAATGGTGAAATACAAGTGAAAAATGATGTGAGAGGAGGCTGTGTCCATGTCACTGTGACTTAAACCTAAATGCATCAAAAATGGTGAAAATGGACACATTAAGCAGGCTTTTAGCAAATAAATGATGGTGGCAGGAGTTGTGGGACCTTTCAACACACCTGCAGTGGTGACAGAGGATATGATTTTATACACGCACGCACACACACACACATATGCTCATATAGTATCCTTACACCTTTATAACACTTAGCGAACCACTATAGATGCAGCTTCTGTGCTGTCTTTGCAATGAGAAAATGGAAACAAATTGGGTTAAATGATGTGGCTGATGGGAGTGTATGAAACGGGAACGTTTAATCCATCAGATAGCCTAGTAAACCTCTCAAATATCCTCAAAATTAATATCACGTTGAGTCGCATTTGACTTAATTTTACCAGACATGACTTGAATGAATAAAAAACTTAACAGAGAAATTAATCGATCATGTTCCTTCCATCCTCCCAGATGGATTCAAGGAACTACAGTTGCAGATATTTGAGAGGAGATGAGTGATAAATGGATAAAAGAAATGTGGTCTCAGTTGAATCTTTTTAAATGCTGCTACTGCTTAATGTAACAGAGAG
Organism: Sinocyclocheilus rhinocerous; assembly: GCF_001515625.1. Lineage (NCBI taxonomy): Eukaryota > Metazoa > Chordata > Actinopteri > Cypriniformes > Cyprinidae > Sinocyclocheilus > Sinocyclocheilus rhinocerous. The sequence continues at coordinate 471,680 of NW_015656019.1, read as the reverse complement.
ATCTCTCTCATCTAATCCGTTTCAAATGGACTTTGATGAGCTCAAGAGAAACAAAGATCAACTAATGACGCTCAAACACGCTCTTAGACCATAATAGCATATTATTAATTATTCAAACCAACATAATACTGCTTACTCACGCAGTTTATTTCAGTTATTTCCTCTCCTCATGTTCCTGCAGACGGCTGTTCACAGCAACAGTTACGCGAGCGTTTTCACTCACGCGCACCGCGCGTGAAATCATTCATTCCTCCTGTCAGGAATTTACCGGACGGTCTCCGTATCACTCAAACGTTAACCCACCATGTCGGTTTAAAATCCAAGCAGAGTGTCACCGGACAGACCCACGCAGCGAATCCCGCATCAGTCTCTATGTGTGTCTTTTTCTCTGTCGAGGACGGACCGCAAGAGCCCCGGTGATTTTACTTCTTCCTGATTCTTCTTAAGCGCGTAAAGTCCAAGAGCAGGTCAGTTTCAGGACGGTGTTTGATAGTCCTCAAGTAACGGTAAAAATGAGCATGACAGCTCCATTGAAAGTGCAGCCCACCTCAAACAACCCTCATTCAACCCTCTCACTCTCTCTCACTCTCTCTCTCTCTCTCTCTCTCTCTCTCTCTC
>NW_015656019.1:460037-466203 GCF_001515625.1 Sinocyclocheilus rhinocerous | reverse complement strand
TAGCCTGGAAACAGATGCAGGAAATAGATCAAAACAAGCGGCACTAAACTACATATGTCTTGAAGTCAGCCCAGACAACGTAAAAATAAAAATCTTGTTCTGAGTAAAAGAGCCGTTCAGCTCAAACGTCGCACCTCCCTCAGTCAAATTATTTGGGAAATGTAAGCTGAAGCAAAGTGATGCCCTGCTCTCAAAAATAACCCCCCCCGCACACGCAGGAAACACACTACAGCTGCTCACTCATGCCTCAGCAAGCTCAGGATCTAATGTTCTCAATATAGAAGCAGAACAAAATCTGTGCTAGCATGCAGTACATCTACACATTTTTTAAAACCCTGATGCTAGCAGCAGAGACATCCAGGACATTTCATATCAATCCAAGTCCAATCATCTGATATTTATGACATTGACAAGAGTATACCACAGTTGCACAATTGTGGGTGTACAAAACAGGGTTGGAACCACTACAAACAGCCAAAAAATTCACAATCATATATATTTTATGATATATACATATTAGTGTATATATACATACACTGTAAAAAAAAACAAAATGGTGTAGACACTATTTTCACTAAGCAATTACTAGTAATAACTACAAAGAAAAAATAACAAAGGAAACGGCAAGTAACACATTTCATTATTAAATCAAACATGAAATTTTGAAGATTATTTGTAAAACATACTCAAATGATCTTCGTTTTATTTGCAACTTAAAAATTTTTAAATATATTAAAATAGAAAACAGTTATTTTAAATTGTATATAATATTAAATTGTATATAATAGAATATTGCTGTTTTTACTGTATTTTTGATCAAATAAACACCCAGTCATAATTCATAGAAATATGCAAGTTAGGTATTTATATCTGCAGCAGCATGGCTTTGCAACATAGGGATGCCACTTAGAAGGCTGTAATCAACCAATAAAAATGTTCTCTTTTACCTCAGGTCATAAATAATTAAGACTTTTTGTGAGTCTAGATTAAATTTGAAATAAAAAATACACACTTTTCTCATGTGACCAGTATCTTTACATCATAGAGCCATATGAGATTATCATTATAAGCTCTAGTATTTTTCTTCTCTGTCTCCTGTTAACACACATCAACATTACTAATGATAGTGTTAGGGAGAGTTCTTGCTCTGTGCTTTGCTTTGGCTGAGCCAAGTTTAATCACGCTGCTACATCCCCCTAGGGGGCAAATTTAGATACACAACTGGGTTAGAATAGAGAGAGAAAGCTGCATAATTCTTCTTTCTTAGGCCATATGGCATCATGTGAGAGGTCAGAGCAGAGCACAGAAGTCTTCTGGGCATGAATGAGTAACTCAATAGAATCACATTCTGTATGTTATAGAGTGAATAAAAGTCAGGTATCAGGCCTAGCAATTCATCATGGTCAGTAACATTGTGCAATATGATTCAGCCATAAACACACTAGCATTGATCCAAAAACCTAGTGAGATAACTGCCTTCTTCAAGGATGTCTATAACTTCTGGAGAAAGCTACAGAATCTGTTTGGGGCCATTCACAACGAACGCATTTTTGCTTTTAAAAATGTAAGACAAGTTTCTTTAAAAGTCAAACTTCTATTAACTTCAGAACCGTGTTTTTTTTTAGAACACCGTGTCAAGCGTGAGAAGATGCAAGACGTGAGCACAATGGTCAAAGATGTCCATCTAGCATGTGTTTATGTAGAAAAACAATGTAAAAGTAGCACAGTGGAATGGAAAAACATTTTCTGTGTGAACGGCCCCTTAGAGTTCCCATTCATCTCAATGGCAGGCTCTCAACAGGACGCTTTGGACATATGCGATTTGAAATCAATCATACTGTCTCATGGACTGTTCTAGACAAAAGTTTAGGGATGGTACAATTTTTTAATATTTAAAAAAAAAAGAATCTTTTGCTCACCAATGCTGCATTTACTTGACACAAAATGTAGTAAAACAGTAATATTATGAAATATTATTATAATTTAAAATAACTGTTTTCTATTTAAATGTATTTTAAAATGTAATTTATTCCTGTGATGGCAAAGCTGAATTTTGAGCAGCAATGTTGAAAACAGGTGTGCTGCTTAATAGTTTTTTTTTTTTTGTGTGAAAACTATGATATATTTTTTATGATGCTCTGATCAATAGAAAGAACAGCATTTATTTAAAACTGAAATCCTCTGTAACATTATAAATGTCTTCACTGTCACTGTTGATCAATATAATGCATCTGTACTGAATAAAACTAATAATTATACATTTTTGTTGCAATTAGATATTAAAAATATATATGATATATAAAATATATATATATAAAAATATTTTACTTCCCCCAAACCTCTCAAAGGTAATGAAAAATTATAAATATGGTGCTCGCACATTATAATATAATTAAGTCAAAATACATCGCTACTTTTGAGTGTCGTCAAGGAAGAAAGATGCTCTTTGCCTACTTGCCCTAGACAGCATTAATCTGGCAAGATGGCGAATGTGAGGAATGCAGATCATAAATATACTTTAAATACATTAAATATATTCAATAAAAGTATGAATAGAAATTAGTTCCATCTACAAATGGAACAGAATTTTTCACCCACGTAATCTAAATCACGTAATCTTCCCTGCATTCCTCTTACTAGTCGCCATATTCTGCACATATGCATAAAGTTGAACTCTGCCAACGGTCGCTGTTGTACATGTTACCTCAAATTGTCAGCAATAATTGAAAATAAATGACTTCTGGTTGCTTTGTTACTCTGAATCTCAGTCAGTGAATGAAGTCGCCTATGTAGACAGAAGGCAGAGAGGCAGCTCACTAAGTTTTGGAACAGACTGACAGAGCTCGGCTGGAAAAGTAGGCTACAACTATAAACATGACAGCGGGCATTTCTTATTGTCATCAATAAACTAGCTGTACTGTCATGTGTATAGCAATACACAGATTATAAATTAATCATTGTGAAAAATACATTTGAGCGCCTGCTCAGAACTGTTGTATCAGCACAGCTCCACTGCAAACCTCGCGGTCACTGTATGAATTCTCTAATGAGCACATTCAGATGCTATTTGTTGAACAAGCTGATTCAAAACTCCGCAATCAGCTACAGAATATCACATTCATTTCCAGAATCTTCCTCGTGTTGCCCATGACCTCTGCTAGATCTCTCAGAGGTTGCTGTTGAATTGGAATTCTTATTAATCCAACAAGTAGCTTTGGGAAGCCATAAAGCAAAACAGAGTCATTATCTAGTTCAGTAGCACTCCAGAGAGAAGCAGCACTGAGTGTGTACTAATAATTAGCAGGAACGAAGCATTTACAAACAAAGTCTCATTAATAGTGAGCGTTGCAGACATCTCCTTCAAGCCCTGTGGAGCTCGTGAGCAGCGCAGATGCTCCGTCCCGCCATGGCTGTCATTGAGCATCACATTACTGTTCGTAAACGACACATCTGTGGAGGCGCGGAAACGAGCACATGTGTTTTGTCGCGATTTGCTAGCCTATGAAATTAGCCCAGGGTCATCATCAGAGGAAGTGTGCACATCTCAGCCACTCAGCAAGGTGTTTCTTTCTGAAATTAAAATAAATTGTCTTAGGGATGGGTGAAGACGCAGGTGAAACCCCTAATCGGTTTAGAGCTTTGACTGATTACGTTCGCACAAGATGGGAGGGTGATTTTGCAGAGGAGAAAAGGCATGCAATAAATTCAATGAGACTAGACATATTTGAGCCAAAAGAGCGATGTATCTGGAATGATCTGAATCACTCACTGGACCTTTGGTACTTGTTATCATCTCCAACATGAAAGTGAGATGTTCTTTAGCAGATATGCAGTAGGTAGTTTGATGAATTCTTCTTCAAATAGAAGAAAGAACATAATAGAGTGAATATATCAAGTCAAGTCACCATTATTTATACAGTGCTATATACAATACAGATAGTTTCAAAACAGCTTTACAGTAAAAAATAGAATCAATGATAGAAACTTCTTCAAATATGAGATGAAATTCAAATTCTGCTGTAAAGCAACTCTAAAAAGACAGTAGTGGTCATTATTCAGTTTAGTTCAATAACTGTGTAGAGTTCATCATGAAACAAGTTCAATTCAGCTATAAGCAACTCAACCAAAGGCAAGTCTTGTTATTCAGCTCAAGTCAGTTAAATGTTGATTTAATTTAGTTTAATAAAATTTTCAAAATTCATCAATTGTAAAGCAAATTTGATTCAGCTATGAAGCAGTGCCATCATCTATCTCAATGCAGTTCAACGTCAATAATAAAAAAAATGAATGTTTATTAAATATCACAAATTATAACAAAGAAGCAGCAACTAACGCACTGAATTAAACGGGAAAGAAGAAAGACGGAAATAGTATTTTTACTATTAAATACTCCAATATCTTCAAAATAAAATGTTTTAAATAATATATTAGATTTTAGAAAGAAAAATTGAAATCTAATATTTTAAAATTAGTTGTTTCATATACACTTGAAAATGTAATTAATTAATTTATTTATTTATTTTTCTGAAACAGCCCTCTTTTGAAAACCCCTTGTCTAGATAAGTAACTCACTACGATTTGGAAAAGACTGTTGAAATTGTATGTGAATTTCAGTGTTTCTCATGAGCAGTTTCTTCTTCCCAGGCGCTGGGTAAAGTGTTGTGTCAGTTGTAATGAATTGGATATTTCAGAGAGTAACAAAAGCAAAGCCTTGTGGGTCATTTAGAGCACAGCTGTATAGGAATCCCACAGCACTGGAACTTTACAGCTCTCTGAATGAAGCAATAAAGGAGCGTGAATATGCACATATGCAGGAGCAGAGCTAAGAGGAGGGGTCAGGATGGTGCGGAATAAAGGCACCTGTCTCCGCTTCTCTCAAGAGAACCATTCTGCCATTTTAATCAACTCTGAGAGAGGACCACACTCCTGTTCCAGATACACGAGCCAGGATCTGCTCTGCGAGATGCCACGGATGACTAAAGAGAGTGCATAAACCTGACGGAGAATAGAGCTGCGTGTAATATCACAATTAAAGTAAATACAGTGCTGTTGTGTACCCGTAAGCACACAGGAGCCATCCATGTTCCGTGAAATGCTCATTTCACACGCTGTCGACCCATCATGGATTTCCAAAGTGCTGAAATACACAATCATTTGCATGAGGGATTCAGCTGCTTAAAACAAAAGAATTATATTCTCAAATTTAGCTTCCGCTAACAGCCTAGGTAACAGCATCACCAAACAAACGCTGTGTGATGAAGCCCAAAAATTTTATTCATTGGGCCAGGGGGAAAGCAGGACTACACATAAAAATGTAGTCTCGTCCTGCTGCAAACACTTTAGCCTTTATCGCTCAAGCCTGTCGTTTGTGTTTCTGATGCATGTGCACATTCTCAGGTCAAATGAGCCTCAAAATTAATCATCAAAAGAACTGCAGCACATTAAATAAAAATACAGCTAAGCACGGACTCACAAACTATACAAATATATTATTTTTAAAGGCATACAAATATTTTTTGGAAATAACGTATATAATATCACAGTTACAGTTTTCGGAATTTCATTCTGCTTTCTAAAAAAACTAACTAATAACTATTTCATTCTATTGACACCTCTAGTTTTTAACAGTAAGATTTTGTAAAAATATGTCTATATAGTTATTAATTAATTAATAATTAATAATTAGTTATTTTAGTACTTCAAGTCAAACTAAAAGATGATGTGAAATGATGCCTTGACAATTAGCAGTTAATATTTATTTATTTATTTTACCCTCTCTCTCTCTCTATCTCTCTCTCTCTCTCTCTCTCTCTCTCTCTATATATATATATATATATATACTTCAGTAATACCACTGATTTACTATTACAGTTTTTCTTAATATTTTAATTAAGTTTTTATTTTCATATTTTACGTTTTCATTTTAGTTTTAGTTAAAGTTTCAGTAATTCTTTTGTGTGTGTGTGTGTGTGTTTAATTGTATTAGTTTTTTTTGTACTTCAAGTAAAACTAAAAGGAAATGTGAAATAATGCCTTGGCAATTAGTAAATAAGTTTAAGTTTTCATATTTTATTTTATTACTGTTAACATTCATTCATTCAGTCAGTCAGTCAGTCACTTATTTATTTATTTATTTGTGTGTGTGTGTGTGCGCGTGTGCGTGTGT
>NW_015656019.1:425390-459852 GCF_001515625.1 Sinocyclocheilus rhinocerous | reverse complement strand
ACAGCACTGACAGCATCTTTTGCAAAATTCATATAGCCTACCCTTTGGAACAGCTAAGAAACAATGCATTAGTCTGCTGCTTTTATTTAGTAATAAAAACGGCCGTACTTTTGTTACGAGTGAAACATGAAATCACAGGACGTAATGCATTTTTAATGCTCGAGATACTGGAGGCATGCTGTGGTTTTTCTGAGCCTCAGTGAAGTCAAGCTGTCACGTTAAGCCATTACACACAGAGGAGATCCCAAACACGACTGCAAAGCTCAGATTTTGAGTTCAAATGGTGCAGCCACCACCGAGAAGATGCATGGTTTAACATCCTAAATGGAGTAAAATAACCCAAAATGCACTTTGGTTTGTGTGTACGAGCAGGAGCTTGCTTGTGTATCATCACAATACAGACGTTCAGGAAAACAGCATGTCTGTGAGAGTGACTCATGCTGACGGGAATAGGAAAGGTTGAAAACGACGACACGGAATATTAAAAAGTAAAACTATTTTGATGAATGTTGATAAGCGGGTTTCTATAATGAAACTTGACAAGCCTTTTCGTCTCATTAATAATAATTAATAATTCGTTACATTTATATAGCGCTTTTTTGGGTACTCAAAGCACTTAACATAAAAGCGGGGAATCTCCTCAACCACCAGCAGCACTGCACTGCAGAGAGCCAAAGAATAAAGCCACAATATCTGTTTCATCTGTATTTATATCTGCTTATGTGGGTATTTATACTTCATGCATCTTGATCGACCAAACCGCTATTCGATTGAATATGCACATTCAATTTATACTTGGCTACAGAAATGTCTCTGGTAAAATGGATTTAAATTCTATTCTCACACTATATGCAAATATAACAGAGTTCATTTCCACAATGATTGTAGTGATTGAGGGAGTAAAGTTTCTCTGTCTGTCTCAAATGCAGTACATCTTGGAAGGTATTTACTTGGTCTTTTCAAAATCGGATAGCTACTTGTTTATTAAAATTGCGCAAAATCTGTACATCTTTATACTCTCTAGCTCTGTTCCGACACCTAATGAACATAGACAGCATTTGAAGCCATCAGCGCTTTGAACGCAAAGGCTGCTCCTAACAAAAGGCAGAAAAATTATGCAACATTACTGCATAAGATACCTCATTTTGACCAAATTCTTGAGCAGAATTACATCCCTTTTGAATAAGGTAATTCAAGAATGAATTGCGCTGAGCTCCGAAAAAAATAAAATAATCCAAGACAACAGATAGAATCCTGAGAAATGTGATTATTAATATGCTTCTTTTTCATTCAGTACTAAAATATATTATGTGCTATGCATTTATATGTTAATACTAACCACTGGAATCAACTGTGCACTTATTGTTGTTTTTTCCTGTACTATATTCTGTTGTTTGTTCATTTGTTCTTTCTGATCTTGCTTCAAACTTTAAGGATTTTTAAACTTTTTTCAAAACTCTTAAACAAGACTTTTTGTTGCTTGTCTAACTAATTTTTATTGTACTTCCTTACATTCCAGTTTGAAATGCAGTTCAGTTTTCTATCTTAATTCAAATTCAGGAACTGAAGTGGAACTTTAAAAGGCATTCTCAATTCAATTCTGAATGGTGTATAACCCTGGCTGTCATTAAATAATAAACAAAAATACTATTGTAATCAATATTTGTGTGCTTTGATCAATTGTTATGCTTATTTGAGAATTGCCTTTCTGTAGCTTAAAGAGTAGAGCAAGCCGCAACATCAAAGTCATGGGTTTGATTCCCATGGAAAGATAGAACTGATTAAAAAAATGCACCTTGAATGTAAGTCACTTTGGATAAAAGCGTCTGCCAAATGCATAAATGTAAATAATTGCAGCTTCAGCTTAGCAACATGTTAACACTAAACTCTATTTAAAAAATGAATTGTGTGTGCAGTAATTGTTGTTGCATAGCAATGTCAATCTTAAAATGTAGCTGCCTTACGTAGGCAGTGGACAGCAAGGCACCTCACTGCTGTAGGCTTTGGAACAGAGTTAATGAGTTTCTTGCTAAAAAAATAATAAGAATATTCTCCCTGCTAAATATTTTAAATCAATTCTAATAAAGGCTTGGGAGTAAGAGTCTACTGTATCTTTAAATAGTTGCTAAAAACTTAACAACAGAAATGTCTGTATCTGAATTGAACAAGATGAGATGATTATTCATTTTGATATTCGGCAGCATTGACTTCTTTCATGTGTTAACTGGCAAGTTGTTCTCAACAGCCTCATTATTTCTGCAGGTAGATCTGTCAGTATAGCGAGTCACTGAAATGCTTCAAATTGCATCTCATTTTGTGGCCAGTATCTAAAAAAAAAATTATAATAACAACAACAACAACAACAACAAAAATACTTAATGTCAGACTTCCAACTTGTGCAACTGTGCAGAAATGCACAAGTTGGAAGTCTGACTTTAAGTGATGTTAAATTACAGCTTACGGAGTTCAAACGGAATGCAGTATTAGCATAGATGCTGTTTCAGATATTGCAAACTGCTGCTTTCTACAGTTTTACGCTAAGTGCTGGTCCTCAGATCTATTGTACTCTGCAGTGCTCTATAGATCGAGGGTTCTGTCAGTAAGACCATGGGCATCCAAGCTGGAGTTTTGCTCTTTCTGAGAACGCTTTTATCTCCTCAAGGCTTGATTACTGTAATGCCTTGTATGCTGGAATCAGTCAGTCATTACTCTCACCATTACATTTAGTCCAAAATGCTGCAGCTCGTTTTCTGACTGGGACAACAAAGAGGGAACATGTTTGACCTATCCAGGCCTCTCTCCATTGGCTCCCAGTGAAACAAATAATTGATTTTAAGGTTTTAATTTATGTGTTTAAAGCTCTACATGGACTTGCCCCTACTTATATATCAGAACTTTTAAGTTTTTATTCCCCTCAGAGAACACTCAGATCTTCAGTCCAGCTGTTACTAAATGTCCCAAAATCCCATCTGAAAACTAAAGGAGACAGGTCTTTTTCAGTCTATGCTCCAAAACTTTGGAACACACTACCCCTAATGATTAGAGTTTCCCCTACATTAACTGTTTTTAAAGCATCAATTAAAGCACATCTTTTTTTCTCAGGCTTACTCATAACTTGGTTTTATTCTCGTATGTATTTCTCTAATGCCTGAGGTAGCAGCTTGTGATGTAGCAGGTTACGTCTATTTTTAACTATTATGTTAAAACTTTTGTTTTATTATTCTTCAAGTTATCAGATAAACTATTTGTTGTGTTCTGTTTTATTATGTGTGTCTTTTGCTCTTTGGTCAACATCTGTGTTGTTTTAAGGTGCTATATAAATAAACCTTGACCTTGAACCTGATGATTGGAGCACAGATGGAACAAAGCGCCTGTGAACTTCTGATGTAAAGCTAAAGTCAATGAGCTAATACTAAACACTGATAACACTGTCTTCCACCCACCGTCACACATACATACAGTACAATACCTCTAGAATCAGACTCTTCAATAGACACACACTCAGACATATGGGCTAACCTCACACCTACATTCAGACCTTCACACAAACAGCTGTCCGCAGTCTGCTGTAGATGATTACTTTTGCAACCAGAGGCACAAAAGCTCTGGAGACTCCATTAGGACCCTCACGGTGAGGCTGACAGAAATGGAGGTAACTGGGACTTTTCCTTGACAAGCATCCAAACTAAAGCACAGTATGCTGTAAGCCCCCAATCACGTCACTTTGCAACACACCTTCATTTGAAGGACTCCTTGTTTCTATTTTTTGATGCACAGCTAATTCAACACAATGTCCCTCTTTGTCGAAAAATAAAATTATTACATCCAAGAAAGTGGGGTCAGACTGAGACTGAAATTTTCACTTAAACCTGGAAATAAACAGAAAATATTAGGATTTAAATAACATTTTAAATAACACTTAAATATGATTGAGGAATTATGTAGTTTCTAGCAACCCACAAGAAGATGAATTGGAATTTAATCTATCTATTGTTCTTTATCTATCTATCTATCCATCCATCCATCCATCGTTCGCTATATTGTTCTATCTATCTATCTATCTATCTGTCCGTCCGTCCGTCCGTCCATCCATCCATCCATCCATCTATCTATCTATCTACCATATGCTTGTCTAGTTGGTTTCCATTTTACTTCCTTACATTTAAATTTTAATTGCAATTCAGTTTTCTATCTCAATTCAAATTCAGGAATTGATCTGGAACTTTAAATGCAGTTCAATTCTTAATAATGCATAACCTGGCTGTCATTAATGCAAAACGGGAACAACAAACATTAAGAAATTCATGTTTATATTTCATTTAGTTGAGTTCTTTAGTTTAACTCAAATTGTTATGTTCAGTATAATGTTTAATTTAAAAAATATATATATTGTTTTCATTAGTCCAGATCATTGCATCTTTTCATCATTCTATTGCCATCTGGTCGGCGTTACAGAGCACCGAATACCAGGACAGCCAGGCACAAGAACAGTTTCTTTCCCCAGGCAATCTACCGAACAGTTAAGTATGCGTATTTTATTCACATCTTATTTTTATTATCTGTGTGTTGTTGTTGTCTCCGTGTACTGGAAGCTTGTGACACTATAACAAATTCCTTGTATGTGCAAACATACTTGGCAATAAAGCTCTTTCTGATTCTGATTCTGATCTATGATGTGAAAAATTCAGTTGTTATTTCTTAGAGGTGTATGTGGAGATCATAGATGGGCTTTGCTTCGGCTAGCATTAGAACAGCTAAGAGCGCAGTAGTCCTCCAATTACTGAAGAATTAGAGCTCAAGGCCTGAGGTTATATTCCTCTCCACTCACTCTGCTATCTTTCTGTGAATTAACGCTTCTCTGTTCTTATCTGAGACTGCAAGCTAAAATCCATGAGATACAGGCAGATAAGAGCAAGGCAATAAGCCAAGAAGATGCAGCAAAGGAGCAGAGAGGCAATATGAACCTCAATATGTAAGACATTGTGCTACGGACATAATACAATATTTAAATAAGCTGAACAGTATTTAAATGAACTCATACAGTAGTGACCCACGTGTTGGGAGGTAGAAGCAGTTGCAGCTCTGGTCTGGTAACCCACAGGTCGCTTATTTAAACCCCATAAGGGTTGATTGATGACCTGGGGATATGCTGAGTTCCCTATCTGAATCTGTTCTGCTGTTTCACTAGTTTTTATCCTCCGTTTGTCCTGTTGTTTTGGACAAACCAGCAGTGTGTGTCCGGAGTGAGTGTTTGCCAACACACTGTTCTGTCCACGACAGCCAGCCAAATATCTGAACCTCAATCTGAGCCCGACTGATCGTTTCTAATCATATGTGCCACTGGTCACATTTACAGTCCCTGAGACTGTACTGATATCTAAATCTGTAATAACTGATAGAATAATAGAATAACAGAATGACAGATAGAAGGATGCATGAATGGATGGATGGATGGATGGAAGGAAGGAAGGAAGGAAGGAAGGAAGGAAGGAAGGAAGGAACAAAAGAACAAACAATGTATATAGAACAATAGAAATATATGAATGTAATGAACAACAGAACAAACACAGTATGCATGATACACACAGATATCCAACTCACATATACATTCTGAGATACACAATCACACACACACACACACACACACAATCAAGATCAATGTAATGACGAATGAGTTTGACTTTGAAATGATGAGAGACTCTTACAGAGGGAGTGAGTTTAAATTGAGGGCAGAGCTGATAACAGAAAACTATTGGAGTGAAAAGATTACTTGAAGAAATGACAGCAAGAGAGATCAGAGTAGAAGAGAGACTCTCAGACGTTGAGAACATATGTGTTTGTGTGTAATCATGTGTTAAGATTGTTTGACTGCTTGATAGGTGATTTTCAGCATGTCTGCTCACTCAGAGTGTAACAAAACAGTAGCTTCCTCTTTACTCAAGTGTCTTTCCAGCTTAGTTTTATGGAATTTATTAAATGTCTGTTCCTGTATTGTTTTAGGCTATTTCAAATACTTGATTGATTTCAGTCATTATGCTTAATAAAGCATTATTGATTCATTTATTTCTAGTCTGGCAGATTCATCAAACAAATCACCCTCCATAAATGATTTACAGATATTTATTAGTTTCAAGATGGCACATAAATTTAGTTTGTACAAGGCAGCCAGTGATGAATCATTTGTATTATTATGGTAGATATATAAAGATGACAACCGCTACAACATCATCTCATATTGATATTTATGTATATTTTTATTTGTCCAGAATATGCTCGGCTATATGAGCTGGATGGGACACTTTCAGTACTCACAGTAGAAAATCTGGTTCATTACATAAACTCATATTTGATCACAACATAAAATGCAAATGCTTAAGTTTATGAGTTTTTTTCCCAGTGCTTCAGAGATTTTTCCTGCCTTTTCAGCTTGTTTTTCTTTCGCTATCGGCAGAAGGGTTTAGTTCATTGAAGCAATTTGACTTTCACAGAGTTTGAATGAACTAAGCTGGCAGTATTCAATAAAATAATTTGTGCAGAGCCAGAGCTGTTTTGTTTTGGATGATTGGTTAAGATTGGATTGGCCTATTTATCTATCTATCTATCTATCCATCCATCCATCCATCCATCATTCTATACATAATCTGTTCTGTTGTTCATTCTATCCATTCATCCATCCATCCATCCATCCATATATCATCTGTTCTGTTGTTCATTCTATCTATCTATCTATCTATCTATCTATCTATCTATCTATCTATCGTCTGTTCTGTTGTTCATTCCATCATCCATCCATCTATCCATCTCCATCCATCCATCCATCATCTGTTCTGTTGTTCATTCTATCCATCCATCCATATATCATATTTTCTGTTGTTCTATCTATCTATCTATCTATCTATCTATCGTTTGTTCATTCTAGCTATCATTCTATCAGTCGTTCTATCTATATATTGTTCTAGCTATCTGTCGTTCTATCCATTTATCACTCTATCATTCTATATATTGTTTGTTCTGTTGTTCATTCCCTAATCCATCTGGCTGTCTATTCGTTTATCTATCTTCAATCTTCAAGGCTGTTTAAACTTTTTTTTTCTATCTAACTTCCTTTCTTCTATCCATCCAATCCCACTAATAGTTAATGTTTGGATTTGGGTTGTAGAAACTGATCCTAGGCCAGCAAACTACTCAGTTTTATAGTGAGCTTTATCTTATCGCAAAGGGCAGTGGATTGAATGATATAATTCCACCACAAAGCCTCGACAAATCAATAGTATTTGCATTTAACTGTATGCACACATACACAAATCAGCAGTGACTAACACACAAAGTACCCCACACCAGTAAACTCCTGAATATTAATATTCTCAGAGAACCGATATTTGCGAAACCGTGCAGGGGTGCGTTTCCCAAAAGCAACTATGGTCGCAAGTTCCGTCGTCACCAATATATTTCAATGGAACTAACTACCATAGTTAGATAACGATGCTTTTGGGAAACGCACCCCAGAGCAGTTAAGCAGCAAAAGTATTAAATGCACAGTCCATCAAATCTGTGTTAATTTGATGAGTGGCAAGTTCAATCTGACCCAGCTGTTGAAGGTTTAGGCCTCTCTGCAGGGTTCTGACCGTCTGCTGCTCCACTGCATGGACAGATGTGACCACAGCATGATCCACAGAGAGACAGCCGTCTTTACACTTCTCTTTTGGTGTCACACATGCATAGTTCATTTTTATTTCAATGACATTCAAGGGGTCATATCATGTACAACCAAATTTTCTTCAGAGATAAAAGCATTCAAATTGTACTGTGTGTAATGAAACTAAACTGCAATAATGGCTTGTTTTATACCTGTGCAACTTGTTAACATTCTATCATGTTTTTATGACTTTGCCATGATGTAATCCAGCAGTTCAAAACAATTTGTTAATAATTAAAATTTTCTTATAATTCTTATAGTTGTTAAGTTTTCTTTTATAGAACTTAACAAAATCAGTCCTAATTTAATTTCTCATGAACGGATTGACTCCTCTTCAAACTTTGTTTGTATGTATGTATGTATGTATTTATTTATTTTATTTTTCATTCCATTCATGAAAAACGTCTCTAGGTTACGTAAAGCATAGAATATTTATGCTCTGATTAAAAACCATCCCTTGTTGATTCTCACAAGAAAGGCTCTTTGTTAAATAAACTGTCTAAAACATGAAAAACTAGTCTCTTTAGACATTAAGCCTGAAGAAAGTTTAACAAGGAATTCAAAAGCATCCGTGTAACTGTTTTAGCCCCACATTCAGCTCTTCTGGTTTCATCCTGTAACTCTCTCTGTCTGTCTCTCTGTGTGT
This sequence comes from Sinocyclocheilus rhinocerous, assembly GCF_001515625.1. NCBI lineage: Eukaryota > Metazoa > Chordata > Actinopteri > Cypriniformes > Cyprinidae > Sinocyclocheilus > Sinocyclocheilus rhinocerous. Next base: position 451,510 of record NW_015656019.1, on the reverse strand, counting down.
GTGTGTGTGTATGTGTGTGTCTGTGTATGCGTGCACAAGGGTATTTCACGCACAAGCTGTTTTCCCTCCGAAAATCAATTTAACCAGTCAGTAGACAAAGAGGCTGATTATCGACCCTAGTTTGTAGGTAGCATTGCCGTCTCCTCTCTCAGGACTCTTCTCAGCTATTAGCAATCTACCATCTAATACAGTGCAATGAGGCAAGACGCAGCAAGTACAACGGGAAACCAGACTAATAAGTAAAACGTCTCGATATCAGGCAAATTATACAACCATTAGGCAGACATGTCTCTTTAGAGAAAATGCACATTATTCTCTTCTATTAATAATGCAATTGGGCTTAGAACTATGGGCCAGTGCTAATCTGTCCAGAAGAATTAACATGTCGATAATTCCACATTTCAAAAGAGAAATAGTTTGTGAAACCACCGTGGGGGTATTACAAATGTCCTGCATATGCTTGGATAAAGAGCGGCGTATATTATAGACAGTATTATGAAGAAGTGAAGTCCAATATAATTGTATATAGAATATATTCCACAATAAATAGCAATCAGTGTGAGTCTGAGATCATTTTAACAAAAGGGCCTAATAGCCACACTTTTTACTCCAGAGAACATTTTTCAGGGTAGGTTTATTTTTGAAAGCCTATTTCTTTATATGCACAAAACTTTTTTGTCATCAAAACAAAACAAAAAAATTTGAATGGAAACATGCAGTTTTTGGTACTGATTTGAGAAGATGTTTTATATGAAATACTAAAGTTTTGGAAAAGAAAGAAAGAAAGAAAGAAAGAAAGACAGACAGACAGAAAAAAAGAAAGAAAGAAAGACAGAAGGAAAAAAAGAAAGAAAGAATTCACTTGCTATTCAATAACTGTAAAACTATAAGTATAAAAATTCAAACAAATATGATAATACGGGAATTTTAATTTTAGTTTAACTAAGCAGAAAGACAGAATTCACATGAATGAAGGAAGGAAGGAAGGAAGGAAGGAAGGAAAACTTTATTTAATACATTTTTTAAACCAAAAAAAACCACTGCCACTAACCACTAATTGGACCGTTGACTCAAAATCTTAGTTATTATAGTAGCATTGAGATACTGTTTATGGTTTTTATTAAAGAGAGAGAGAGTTTATTCATTTTTCTTTCAGTTTTAGTTTTAGTCATTTTAGTACATCAAGTTAAAATAAATTGAGAAATGTTATCTTGGCAACTATCTTTCAGTTATTGTTTATTTCAAGTAACTTTTTAAGCAATTTGGGGGTTTATTCTCCAGTATCTGTCAATTTACAGCAATTCATTACACAAATGCAATTATGTTTAATTAATCAAATGCATTCTCCCATTTTTTTGCATGATTGCTTTGGTTTTATAATAGAGTGGAGATAATCAATCTAAAACACACTTCTTTTTCAGCCCATTCAACAGGATACACACACGCTTTGTCACAGAATTATATGCATTTATCATGATTATTGGTTTAGTTTCACCCACTCAGTCTCCGTTTGGATATATCAGTATACTGTTCATTATTAAGACTGATTTTCCCATTTCAGAGACCCAATGCATTTCAAAAGAGAGTGATGATGGAAATCTCTCTTATTATCGATAAAAGCTGAAGTAGGGGGGAAAATCAGGGTTTTTACATGTTGTAAGTGTGCCTGGAAGATAGGTGTGTCATGAAAGGTCTAGTCCGGCCCATTCATGGGGTTTCATGATGAGGCTTTGAAGCAGGAACAAAAGTCTGTGGACATTCCCTTTTGATCAAAACCAGGATGTCAAAACCTCATCTCAAATAACCTTCCAAACTTTGCGCCCAAAAGTTTCATCCAAGTCCCTTTAAGTTTGCTTACGGACACAGAACTGGCAAACGTCTCAGGAACAAGCTGCACATGTGAGGAGGGAATACAATAATTTATTGTTTAGCACATCAAAGGCAAAGGAACGGAAAGAGGGAGGAGAGAAAGTGAGAAAAGAGAAGTGAGAAGAAGGGAGACATGCTTTGAATGCACATGTTTCTGCTTATGCAGCATGTAAACTGCAGCCGTGACTGGAGTACGTCCCCATCCACACAGCCCTTCAGAGATCTGAGCCAAAGTCCTAGTTATTTATGGTGCACTAAGAAACAATAATGTCTCTGATGTACTCGCCCAATTTAAACCCCCAGTTAAGACCATGAGACTTCGCTATCATTGCTTGAAATTCTCCGCAAATAAGAGATTTTTGGTATGACCATGAACAAACTTTCCATGTGTGCGGCATTTTAATCACACAGTGAGTGACTCTGTTCCAAAACCTCTTAAGTACCGTCGGTCACACAAAAGTGATAACTATACCATCCAAAATTAAAAATCATCTGCTTTGATAGCTGTTCAAAGTTTCTGTGCATTCTAATGAAATAACATTTATTGAAATCAACACATAAATCAAATATTATATATCTCCAAACATCCAATATGTTGAACAATGTGTAAATGATAATGCTTAGAATTCAGTAAAAACCAGAAAGAATTGATAAAAATAGTTCTAACAATCTAATATAAATATAATATTATAAATATAATCTAACAAAAATGTAATTATATTTAAAGCTGCAGTCAGTAACATTTTTTTTGGTTAAAATGATCAAAAATCTATTTTTGAGCAAGTACACAACCAGCCACTCCATACCTTAGCCAGATTCTCAACAGTAAGCTTGTAATAATGTTCCAGTTTTAAATGTGCATCTGATTACAGATACGTGTGATTACACAAGATTTGTATTTCAAAGAGAACCAGTTCTAAGGAACATTAATTTGCTTTTTGGGTTAATATAACTATTTCTTTATATGAAATTCGAATGGTATGACAATTAGAGAATAGACTGTATAGAAATTTAAATCTACAGGTAACGCTAATACACATTAAATACACATGACGTAGTCACACAATGCTGATGTTGTTAACATTAACAAATTGAGAACAAAGTATAACAATAATAATTTGCACGGTATGATGTGATATGAGCTAAGTGATCGTTAGATTTAATCACCATTGGTAGCGTGATTTATTGTAATGTTTTGGGTTTTTTTTTTCAGTTGGTAAGAACAAAAGTGGCAGATGACATTTTCCGGTGAAAATTCTCATTTGGTTCATACTTCCAAGACGTAGAATCCTTATTTTAGTATCACTGAGATACATCTATAGTATGTACAATTTTTTCCAGGCTCATAACCCATTTAGGTATTGTGGGATCTACCTTAGAGACTGACATCAAACTCAGGAACATGGACTCTCTAGAGGAGGCTAACTCGAACAGATGAGCACTGTATCACGGTGTACACACGGCTAGAGCGAATCAACTTGCTGTACTGACACTACACATCTCCTGTTCACTGCATCCACTCGCAAGCAATGGCCATTATCAAAATGAAACATGACACAGACTGAAAGAAACACATGCACTGTTTGGTGTTCTCCACTCCAGTACACAGAGGAGTCACAAATTGATCAGTGCACTCACAGCAGAATTGTATCGCTGGCAATTTTGAGTCCACTAGATCACACAAAACGCATTGCCACCAAAATTTATTTGGAAACTTCAGACAGACTTAAAGGAACAGTTCACTCAAAAATGAAAATTTGCTTAGAATGTAATCACCCTCAGACCATTCAAGATGTAAATGATTTTTTTTCTTCATCACAAGAGATATGGAGAAATGTAGCATTACATCACTTACTCACCAATGGATCCTCTGCAGTGAATGTGTGCCGTCAGAATAATAGTCCAAACAGATTATAAAAACAACACAGTAATCCACAAGTAATCCACATGACTCCAATCTATCAATTAACATCTTGTGAAGTGAAAAGCTGCATGTTTGTAATAAACAAATTCATTATTAAGATGTTTTTAAATTCAAACTGTTGCTCCTGGGCTAAAATGCGAGTTCTCTATTTCTCCAGTAAAAATCTCATCAAGTCTGAATCACAAAAGAGAAATATACACAGATCAAGCACCGAAAACAGCCCAAAACAGTTCTAAACAAATATGTTGGTGAATTTTGAAGTGAGAGGACAAAAGGAGATGGACTTTTGGATGGACTAGAGGAACAGATATGGACTCATGTTTTAGTTTACAGTTAAAACACCTTGATGCCTTTTTTCTTACAAACACAGTTTTTTATTTCACAAGATGTTAAGTAATGGACTGGAGTCGTGTGGATTATTGTGATGTTTTTATCAGCTGTTTGGACTCTCATTCTGACGGCACCCATTCACTGCAGAGAATCCATTGGTGAAAAACTGACGTAATGCTAAATTTCTCCAAATCTGTTCCAATGGAGAAACAAACTCATCTACATCTTGGACGACCTGAGGGTGATCACATATATATAAAAAAAAATCCTTTTGCCATACGTTTGGTAAAAAAAAAAAGCAAAAATGAAACTGAAAGGAGTGAAATTATTTCCTTATAAAATAAATTATTTGTGAAGCCAAACACTCAGGAACTCTCGCAATGCAAATGCCATGCCACAAAACACTGGGCTTTGATCTCCTCGTAAAGCGAAACACTCAGAAACAATGGGCTTTGATCAAGATAGGAAGATCTGGAAGAAAGACCATTTGTTCTTCAGAACGTGAGACTTAAAAGAGACATTAGGTGTGAACGGATAATCGAAAGTATTGAGTCCGGAATAATCAAATATCTAAATTAATATTTCTGATCATTAAATTTAGGCAGTATTTCTAATTAAAAACTGACCACGTGAAATTGGAGTCAGATTGAACACGGAGCTAGACAAAATTTAAACTAAGTCCTGATAAATTCAGAAGCGCAAATAAAAGACCGAATACGCATTAAACATTCGACCAGGCCGCTGGATTCCGCTTTTTGGGCTGGCGGGTGGATCCTTACAAAAATGATTATAATTAATGTGCAAAAAATTAAACCATTCATCATATAAAGTCATTTCTAATGTAATCCATGCTACAGTTTTACTATTAAAACTCAAACAATCTATCAGTGCTGACATTAATTGACACAGTGATATAATTTACATTTCTTTTTCTAACATCCCAGTAACACCTGTAAATGCCATATATGAATCTTTTTTTCCGTTTGACAAAATGCTGTAGCAAATAATATCAGTCAGTATTCAGCCAGTGAAGTGTCTTCCAGCTGTATAGGGCCAGTAAGGAACGAGTACTGTTTGTACAGAGAGATGTTTCCAGAGGGTAATTATCTGTTTTGAGAAGATAATGAGGAATTATGAGGCGCTTGATCCCAATACCTTATACCCATCCGCTTTTAATTACCTGTCAGGATTCAGGATGACTATGAAGAAGAACTGAAGACTTAAAGCATCAACCACTATCCCAGAGAAGAGTCCTACACCTGGGCACAAGATTACATACTGAATATACAGATGTACCTACTCCAGAGCTTTGGGAAGTTTTCTTTATTGTTTTGATGTACTTTCTATTGAATCAAAAAGTTAAGGAAGGTACAAGAACAAGAAAGATAATTATTTGCCAGTGGAGAAAAAAAATATCTTAAAAAATGTTCTTTTTCTGTGTTAAGAATAAGCCTCACTAAATTTTGGTCGAAATTTCTGAAAATAATACCTAATACTCTATGTCATTTGTTTTATGGATTTTGAAATGTTTATACTAGAAAATTAGATTAATTTAAGAAAATACGTTTTTTTTTGCAATTTAGGTTTAGCATAAAAAATTCAGCTTATATGCATGCACAGAATACACACACACACACATACAAACCATTCAAAAGTTTAAGGTCAGATTAAATTTTTTTATTTTTTTTATTTTAAAGAAATTAATACGTTTATTCAGCAATGATTCATTAAATTGATCAAAACTGAATGTAAATATATTTATACAAAGATTCCAAAGCTCCAAAATGTTTCCACAAAAATATTAAGCAGCAAAACTGTTTTCAACATTGATAATAATAGGAAAGGTTTATTGAGCACCAAATCAGCATGTTCGAATTATTTCTGAATATTAAAAGAAAAAAACCCCAGCTATTTTCAATTGTTGTATAATATTTCACAATATCACTGTTTTTACTGTATATTTGATCAAATAAATGCAGCCTTGGTGAGAATAAGCAACTTGTTACAAAAAAAAATAAAAAAATTAAAAAAAAACCTGTGAAAAGGTTTGTAGTGTAAACTAATCAGATACAACTCCATTTCCACAAGATCTTGGCAGCAAATAAAGATAAAGTACAAAAACAACTTAAAGTGGTGAATGCTTACCATGACCTCTTTATTCTTCTTGCATGCACATTCTCAAAAACACATATCATCTGCAGCAAAGAGACCATGAGAGAAAAGGTGTGAAATGAGGAAAACAGAGGGAGGGAATGCACCCTGGCAGAGGAGCTTGCACTTGCCAGCAATCAGGGGCGAGCCATGATGGATAACGTCCAGGGTGCTGCCTCCTCCAAACACAGCTCTTTGATTTAGGGTATGTGTACGTGAGTTCATATTTATTAACTGTGATGCAAGTCCATATGGCTGAGTGTATGTGTCATGAATAGTTGAGGGAAATTCAGTAGGCGCAATGAATCTAGGCCACAACAATGCAGATACAGGTAGTTCACTGATAAACTAAATAAACAGTAGCTAATGAAAGTAATGGTGCAGCATTAACATGAAAAGATATAGCATTTTAATAACATTTAAACATGAATAGCATCATAAAACTGTTCCACGAATGCTGTTCTCACAATGTTTTCTGCTAACATTGCCAAAACATTCTGAAACTATTGATAACATCATGAGAATATTGTTCTAACTTTTTCTTACATAATGATAACTTTATGAGGACAAATAACATGATTAGGACATTTCATGAATGTTGTTCTCACAACATTGTATAATAACATTACGAAAACATTCACTATGAACGTTTCAAAAATATTGTTCTAAGAATGTGTTCTTTGAACATTGAGAACCTTCCTCAAGTTCAAATAACATTATAATGACATTCCGAGAATGTTGTTCTAAGTTTCCTCTTAACATTATGAGAACGTTCATCAAGAACAAATACCGGTAACATCATTAAGATGTTCCATAAACATTGTTCTCGTATTGTATTTCAAAATACCATCATAAGAATGTTCCAACAATGTTGCTCTAAAGTTGTTGGTTTTCTCTTAACTTCATGAGAATGCTCATCAAGTACACATAACATCATAAGGACTTTCTGAAAATGTTGTTCTACGAACATTATCTTACTAAATTCACCAAGCACAAATAACATTAAAAGGACATTCCAAGAACGTTGGTCTCACAAAGTTTTATGATAACATTACAAAAACATTCAGGAAATATCAATAACACGGTAAGGACATTCCAAGAATGTGGATCGCAGAATGTGAGAACACTCAAATAAAAATAACAACAAAGGAACATTTCATAAAGATTATTTTGAGAATGTTTTGTCCTAACATTTACATAACTTTTAAATAACTTTATTGAAAGTTGTAAGAACTTCCCCTATTAGCTAGGTAGCATTTTACATTAGTAGGTCCCTCTCCTGGCTGAGGTAAGTAGAGGGTCCCTGGGTCGGATAAGGTTGACAACCCCTCCCCTTCAACCTGAAGTTTCTTCCTCCTGAAGGTTCCCAAGAAAAGGAAAACCGGCAGTGCATGAATCTCTGCACAGAACTTACAGTTCAGTTCTGTCTTTGTGCAAGTCCATGTCAGTCTGTGTGATTCCCCAGCCTGGAATATACTTTAACCAGTCTGTTATTTATTCAGGTGGAAACAGCCTCTGTCAGGGGGACTCTGTATAAAAGAACTCTGGAGCTGGACTATGAGAGTAAGGAGCTTCAAAAAAAAAACTGAAATTAGAAACTGAGTACTTGGAACATCAGAGGTCATATGCTTATTAAATCAAGCAGTGCTTTAGTTTAAAGGCTTAAGCGTAAGGCTTTTTTCTTTCATCACCGTGAAAATCAATAAAAATGCACTGGTATTCCAAACAGGTCTCCAAATATGCGTTTATTCAAATTGAACAAAACTATTGTGTTATTGTGGCATCTCTGACTGCTCTGCCAGCAGGGTAGTCCAATGTAATGGGGTCAAACCCCATTGGGGGGAGGACGGTAGTGTGAACTGTCTCTTTTCTGACTCATTGTGCACAAGTTATCTCTCAGCAATATTTGTTATGCAGAACCTCACCAAGTTCAGACACCTTCTAACCAATTCACACTATTTGTTCCTTTGTTCTAGTAGCTCAAGAGCATGACACTAACAACACCAAGGTCATGGATTCACAGGGAAAGCAAAACCCGATAATATATAAAGAATACCTTGAATACACTGAAAGTGACTTTTGGTTAAAGGGGTCATGAGCTGCATTTTTAGTTATTTGATCATGTTTCCTGAGGTGTACTTATAATGTTAGTATGATTTTTTTTTTTTACATCAAAGTTGTCAATTTCATCGAATATAAACTCGTGCTATGTGATTGACAGCTCTAGCGATTATAAAGGGAGCGTTCTTTGATCGCTTTCTGTGTATAGTTTAATCCCAATTTAAATAACAGATCGTTTTCATGCTACTACGAGAAACAATGTGTAGCTAGTCACTGGCTTGATTAACTGACGCATAAACAGCAAGAAATGATTTTGGGACAAAGAACATCTGACTGTACATGAATCATTGCATGTCAGAAATCAGTGATCACAGATTAGGCATTATAATGAACACTTACTTATGTTGTGGTATTACTGTCAGGTCCATATCTTACAGTAAATGTCTGTTTGCAAGAAAAAAGTCTGCACCGACACTGTGACTGATTTACCAAAGAATCCACAGTGAAATGTACCGAACAAACAAATAATGCTCTACTGAGACATCCACATAGTTGAAAATAAATAATCACTTTCCTAGGAATAAAATCCTTTGGAAGGTAGTGTTATTTTTAGTCCAGTGATCCAGTATTGCTCTTCTCTCCATCTCATCTCAGTAACTCTCCAGTGGGCGGAGCCAAAGCCGATGATGTAAAAGTAGGTGTTGATCTGATTCTGTAGAGGTGGGCTTTCATTGCACTATTACGTCATAAAGTGACAATCAGAAACGAGTCAGTTTCTGAGCTTGTTTTCAATAAAAGCTGTTTTTTGTCTAACAAGGAAGTTTTGAGCTCTGAAACTGAACTCTGAACATTTTTATGGTACAATGACCTCTTACATGTCAAAAGATCAAGGAAAATTAGATTTCTCAATTCATGATCCCTTTAAAACATCTGCCAAATGCATAAATATAAATGCATATACTACAAGCCAGAAAAAAATGTGATTATTGTTAAAGTTATTATTACTATTAGGCTGGTGATTATCGTTAATAATAATATTAATAATAACACACACACACACACACACACACACTTTGATACATTTATATTATATATCAATAAGTATTTAGAGAAATGAAAATTTCAATAATGTGGTTTGAAATACAAAAATATAGCCGAGACCTCCGTGTGTGTAATTTTTTTTCTATATATGTAATAATAATAATAATAATAATAACGATTACTAAAAATTTCCATCATTACTGTGAAGGAAAGAAAATTCACTTGAAATAAATATTTTAAAATATTCTACATATCTGTGGAAAAAAATTGACATAATTACCCCAAAATAATATTTAAATTCTTTATATTTGCGAAAATGAAATTCTCTGCTGCATTATGTTACATTTCTCTGATACATGCAGCCATTATGCTGATGTACATTTATTTTCCTTTCATTCCAATTCAACATCCTGTGCCAATTCAATTCAAGTTCCAAATCATTAACTGAACGGGAATTCAGAATTTTGTCCAAGCCTGTCAAAGGGGGTTAAATGTCACACATAAGGTCAGCATTGATGAGATGAAGGCAAAGGTCAACACAAGCAGGATTCTTGGAAGTGGGTCGACTGGCTCACAGTCAAAATGCAAATCCCAACATCATCTACGTCATCTAATAAGAAATAATCAGCATAATGGCTGCATTTATAAAGCCCAAATCCACTCTTTGCATGTCCAGCACATTTACTATTATTCTGCTAATGAGAACACCTCTGAGCTGCCCAGAGTAAGCGATTATCAAACACATCCATCTGGCCAGCACTACATCTGACATCTGTAGATTATAGCTTCTCTAATCTTTATGAAAATATTTCAAAAGGGGCGCACCGTGACAGGATCTTTTCCATTCTCATCTTCCAGAATCGCAGGGCTTGAAGGGTGTTGAAACAACATAAGGCCTTTATATTTTTATCTTCCTCTGGTTTAGACACTTGTTTGAGAAGCGCATATTAAATGGCACATTAACTGGGCTGTATTTACTCTTCATTAAAAGACTTTCTGTGTCTCTAGCTGTGATGGCGGTGAATGTGGGAAGATTTCGGACTCACAAACCAGCCATGATCAGACACACATGGCATGCTGGGACTGAATCTCAAACATCTGTTATGCAATATATGCTAATATTGGAGGTCCATGTCTCACACTCACAGTACACCACATGCTGGAATGGAAGTCTGATAAAGTGCCATGTTTAAATACCAAAAGTGTAAAATTACTAAAATACCAATCGTACAATAATAAAATACACTGAAATCAACATTTCACATTTATTTTGCACGCATTGTGTGTAATCTTTTTTTTGTTAATATTTATTTTTTCCCCCTTTTTTCATTTTTACTGTTTCATAATTGTTTTTCTCTTAAAATGTTGCTGAAAGTGTATAATATATCCTATAAAACATTTTAAATACAGTTGAACATGCAGTAGAAGATTTTTTAAACCATATTTCATTTAGCATTTTATAAATTATGATTTAAATTTTTTTATTTAAATTATTAGTAAGATATTATATCAGTGTCAATAAACAGACAGTTCCCACTGCAGCGTGACAACATGCATTTTATAATCTTTTATATTTTTATAAATCATGCTATACACATTTATTACAGTTAACCAAAACCTAAAAAAAACCTTTCATTATTAGAAATATATATTTTTTTATCCTTAACCTTAAGGCAAATACATTTTTATTTAGTTTAACTTGATGTACTAAAAGATCTAAAACTGAAATAAAGTAAAAGTTTACAAATAAAAATAATAAATAAAAATAAATAAATTAAATGATTAATAAATAAAAATAAATAAATTAATAAAATAAATAAACAAAAAAACTATATAGACATATAACTCACAAAAATGACAAAAACACACAACAAAATTACTAAAACTTTAAAATGAAAATGAAAACAAAAAATAAAAATAAAAAATATTTTAAATTGTTAATATAAAATTTTAAATAGTATCTCAACACAAAGATAACACTGGTGCTATATAAGGCCATAGGTATGTTTTTATGAGCAATAAATACGGAAATGGAAATATTCATTATTGGTTTTGTAGCCAAGTCTTAGGTTTGTGCCCGCACAGAAATTGACTTACAAAAATAACCATACCCTGAGAAATTTTCACTTTAAGTGTGACAACTAGTCCTGGTCTCCCCTATATCATACAAATCATATAGAAGAAAATGCCTACAAATAGAAACATCAGCTCTGTGGTTGTAGGTATATCGTTTTGTAGCAAACCCAGGGTATCTAGACAATGCTATTTTAAAAGTTGCAGCCATACATATAAATTAATTATTTACCATACACATAATGTACATTCAGCATCAACGCGGGTCCACACTGACCTCCTCATCCTCAGCAATCTTTTGCAACTGTTGGGTTTGGCGCAGCAGAACAGATTTCGCCTCAGGTCACAATACAGCCAAGGACAGTTTTGAAATCTTTACAAAACCTGCTATTCATCATATTGAGACAGGACCAGACAGCTTTTGCCTCCAACTCTGTTTCACCGGCCGTGAGTTCCAGCCCGTCATCAGCAGCTCCTCTAATGTGCACGGCATCCATTAGAGACGGTGTGCTCTGCTAATAATGCGCGTCAGTGTCGATATATTCTAATGGGGAGTTAAAGCCATTGAGTCTCTCTCCATGTGAAAAAAAACAGGTCACTGCAATAACACTTCAACCATAGATGGACGGCTGAGATGCGGTCTATTAGAGACACTTCAGATATTCAATAACAGCGATGCACACAGTAGTGCATAGATGAGAGCGAGCAAAACAAGCACACAAAAACATATATGTGAAAAGCAGACTGCCAGATGAGTTTTTAATGCTTCTGAAATGGTGGATGTGTTTTATGGATAAACACACACAAAGTAAGAGAAATGTATTTTCTGCAGAGTGATGCATGACGTTGCACAAATAACGCTTTGCATTAGTGCATCCACAAACTCAGCATTTCTGCAAATGACTACTGTATGTTTCAAGTAGCTTAAGTCCAAAGCTATTCATCATAACCTTTAAAAAACAGCTCACCCAAAAAATACTGAACCATCATTTACTCACCCCGGGGGACAGCTGCAACAACATAGCTTTTAACTTAGTCATTTAATTAGTCTTACTGACTAAAGATGTCGGCGGAAAGTCTGCTGCAAAACAAGCCAGTCAGCTAAGATGCTGAAGAACATAAAATAGCAGAAATGATCATTAAAAATAAATAAATAGTAAAAACAATCCATCAACCTCTCAAAAGGTCAAAGTTCAGAAATGTGTTAAATATAATGCAGAGGCAAAGGAGAAAAAGAGAAAAGGAGAAGAGAAATGGAGAAGAGGAAAAAGTCTATCAATAAGAGGGGGACCACCAAATGTCCATGTTAAATGCTTTTCCTGCTGTTTGAATTGTGCCTTGTGCTATTAAAGTAACTTGGATATGGAAATGTCAAACTTCAAAAATGAAAAATATTAAGTACAATAATGAAATGAATGAAACATAAATGGCTAAATAAATGGTAAAAAAATATATAAATGTGCACCATGTTAAATACTATTTTTATTTATTTATGTTTTTGCTTTTTGGATTGTGCCTAAATAATAAAAAATAAATGGAATATATATATATATATATAAATGAACTATAATCAAATAAATTAAATGACCGTAAGAATAAAATAAATAAATTATTGCAGTCTAAAGGTAAAGTAGTTATTAATTATAATAATCAAATAAATAAAATAAAAATAAATATTATTTAAAACCATCATCATCATAAAATGATGCTTTTGAAGTGGATGCACTATATAGTAAGTATTCTAAAGCTACAATTATTATTATTATTAATATTATTTTATTTTTGTTTTTTTGGTGAGAAATGGTCAAAACTTATAAAGACAGACAGATGGATTGACATACAGATCTAGAAATGGCAGCATATTTATGTACCTTATTTATGGTATTTTACTACCATGTTATATGTTAAAATCACTTTGGTTTTGATAGTTTTTTTTTTTTTTTTTAGTTCTATTTAGCACAGAAAAAGTGAAAAAAAAAGTAGCCAGATTCCATGTGGGACTACATATGATCAGAGTTTGTAAACAGAGAATCTGCCCTTGAATAGAATTGAATGAATTGCATCCCTTCATTTCTGCTGCCTCTCCACATTAACAGACTAAAGCTGATTTTCCTGCAACAGAAGTGCTGACCGCTGCTGATGGACACTGAGCCCGCTTTCATCAACAGATGCAGTGTGTGTGCTGTGTTATTAAACAGCTAAAGCAGCTTTAAATGCACACACACACACACATACTTGTATTTGTGGTTTACGGGGACTCTCCATAGGCATAATGGTTTTTATACTATACAGTATTTTCTATTGCCCTACACCAACCCTACACCTAAACCTACCCCTGATTCCAATAATATATACTTCTGTTGTCATTAATGTAGTTGTGGTGTGGACTCTGCTTTTAAATTTAGAACTATTTTTTTTAAACTATATAGTTATAGGTATCATCCTTGGTGTAAAGGTTCTTTATTTGCATATATGGTTCCATGAAGAACCTTTTACATCAATGGAATCTTTCCATTGCACAAAAGCTTCTTTATAGTGGATAAAGGTTCTTTAGATTATTAAAATGTTCCCCAAACTAAGAAAAAAAAGGGTTCTTTAAAGAACAGTTCACTGAAAGGTTGGGACACCAAAAAATGGCTCTTCTATTATTTTCAAGAGTATAGGTTTAAGCTTTTTTTTCGGACAGGTGATGTTCCTCATCTCAACCTTTATATTTCATTAACACACACAAGTTCTGTATGCTGATCTAACCTCCCTCATTAACACAAGACCGTGTCTGTTCTTGCTATATTGGTGGAATCAAACCTATTTCGAAATTATTCTTTTATGCACAAACTCCCAACTGCTCTCGAGAATGTCCAAATATATACAGCATCATTAATGAAGGTCTTAACCTACATGTCCAAGTCTGCTTCTGTGCTGTAATAAGGCCGGTGCAGCAACTGCTGAGCTGTTACCTTACAGGAGGAGCACGTTAATGATTGAGGACTGTAGAGGAGCGCCACATTTACTCTCCTGCCGCTGCGCTTACCCAAAATGTCAGCGTGTTAGATGGGGCTTTGATAAAGTCTACGCTGCATCCTGTTTTTATGCATTTGGGTTTTTTCTAACATTAAATGCCATCTCTGACATTCAAATAAAACGTAAGCTTTTTAATATCTGGTGTTTTTGGGTCGCCGCCACAGGCTGATTGGACACCCGCGTGTTGGTTCCACAGCACCGCTGAGATTCTTAAGCGTCTGTCTTTTTGTTCAAACCCACAGAGGCTAATGAGGCTGTTTCAGGATTACCACTCCACACAGGCCAATTTCCCCACCAACTCACTGGTGAAGAAGTGCGTGGTATCAAACTGAAGAAAACAGCCTGTTGTGTTTGACTGATTGCAGCATCCATGCAGAGAGTCTGTGGGAGCATTTGCTTGATTTTCTTATTTTTTTCTGATAATCTATTTTACCTAAGTGTGAGAAGAAAGAGGATACAATATAGAGGGCTGCATTGGGATTGGGATCCCGTGGGACCAAACACAAATCTCGCGGGAGCGGGCAGTCAAAAAAAATATAGCACAGGTCCCGCCATCCAGTGATTCGGCGCATAACAAGAATGATGGAGTTACATAAACAATAGGCTTGCTGCTGTAGTCGTGTTACACAGTGAACAGCGAGCGCGCATTCAAAAGAGATTTAAATACCCCACATATTGATAGTAGCTCCCTGATGCGCAAAAATTATACTATACTACAATATTATGGTGTGTGTACACATCAAAAGCAAACTGAATTATTTGCACGAAAGTCAATGCAAAGATTCAAATAGAAGCAAATTCTCTGGGTGACGCGAATGATGCGAATTGGGCGATCACGATTGCTGCGAACGCCGATATTTGCCTCAATCGTGTCTTCTGCACAAAAAAAATTCAATTAGTGCGGGAAATTCACATGATGCTTTGTCACGCAAGCCAATCAGTGAAGATCTTATGGACACGTCCGGTTGTATCAGAAAAGGAAGGAAAGCATTATTAGTTTTTCTTCATGTGAATGATGCGAAAAACATCCCACGAGTAATAACGAGTAACGCAACGCGAATATTTGCTTCGCTTTTGGTGTGAGTCTCTGTTATACTCCAGTTCGGACGTGAACACGAACAGCTGCGGACAGCATGAACGCGGACTACTTGTATTTATACTACTGAAAGTGTATGCTGGTGGTTCCACACATGCGCAGTAGATCGGCTTGAACAGTAAAAACAGTAAAAACAGAAACAGTAACATGGCGACGTCTATGTAGGAGGAACAGCTGCTTTGTCTGCCGTACTTAGTTAATTCACAGAAAAAGAAGAAAAGGCGGAGAGCAAGAAAATGTGTGTATTTCCAGCGCATGCGCAGTTGGTGCTTTTGTAACCTGTCCACGCGAAAAAATGGGAGGGACGTGGATGTCCGCTCTGAGCCTCCGCGTACACCCTCCGATGACGATTTTTAAGTCACTCGGACCCTAGCAGACTCTCGCGCACGTGGAAAGTATAACAAAGGCTTTACTCGCTCTATATTACTCGCAGGATGTTTTTCACGTCAAATTTTTCAACTTGCGAGGAAGACGCGATTGAAGCGAATATTGTGCATTCGCTGCAATCGCGTCGCCCAATTCGTGTCGTCCGGTGCACATTCACATTTATTCGCGTCTTTGGACGGACTTTGCATGTACTCAACTTACGCAAATAATTAAATTCGCTTTTGGTGTGTACACACCATTAAAATGTTTGCGGGTGTGGACACAAAAACGTGGAGCAGGTGGGAGCGGAATTAAGAAAACAGTCCCACACAGGGCTTTAATAGAATATTTACTATATTATATTAGTTCATTATTGATAATTAATATTAATAACTTGCATATTACAAGCATACAACTTTACATATATTCACTACAGTTCAAAAGTTTGGGGTCTGTAATTTGTT
The DNA here is from genome assembly GCF_001515625.1 of Sinocyclocheilus rhinocerous. Lineage (NCBI taxonomy): Eukaryota > Metazoa > Chordata > Actinopteri > Cypriniformes > Cyprinidae > Sinocyclocheilus > Sinocyclocheilus rhinocerous. Next base: position 435,114 of record NW_015656019.1, on the reverse strand, counting down.
TATGTTTTAGAAAGACGTCTGTTTCTGACCATCTCTCTGAATTAACTAGGCAGTTTATGCTATTGTGCCTTTAAGAATTCTATATAAAGGCTGTTGAATGTCTCAATTTGATGAAGCTCTCACCTGTAGAACAATAGAAACCCCGATGGAGAGTGACACACAAAGGTCCCATATAATCTACCGACTCTTTCTGAAACTGAACAAGAAGCTGAAGGCTTGAATTTGAATGCAGAGATTAGTGCCGCTACACATTCACGTTAATGAGCCATTAAAATCCGTTTGTTTGAGGTTAATACATCTGAAACATGTTTCAGAGGGGAAATTATTAAACAACATTTACAATCACATATTATGAGCCTTATTAGCACTTATCAGACATTTCTGTCTAATTCGGGATTGTTTCGTTTTCATTTGCATTATTTTTAATAATATTTATAATGTGTCATTAGGAGCATATCTACCACATGCAACTGTATAATGTAATGGAGCTTTTATGCTTGCAGAATGCAAAGCACCTTAAAGGAGCAGTTCATCCAAAAATGAAAATTTAAGCATTAAGGTGTTTTAACTTTAAAACATTGCTTCTTGCCAAAATATAATCCATAATAACACTTCCTCCAGTGAAAAAGTATTTCCCTGTTGTCGTCTTATATCAAAACCCTCACACATATTTGTTTAGAACTGTTTTGGACTGTTTTCGCTTGTAAACAGTGCTTGATCTGAACATATTTCTCTCCTGATTCAAACAAACTCATCTACATCTTGGATGGCCTGCAAGTGAGTAGGCTTCAGCAAATTTTCGTTTTTGGGAGAACTATAACTTAAAACATTTCTTAAAAGTTGTCCATACAACTCCATATGACAAATCTTTTATATATTACTAAATGCCATGATATCATAACATTGTGCAATTGTATTACTTTTTTTTTTTTTTTAGAACAGCACAGCCATAATATTACCAGAAACTGTCATTAAACCATCTGCTGAAAGTAGATTAGTGTGTTTTATTCACTATAACGTCTCAAATCCAAATATCTCATGTGAATCACTCTCCCTGGATAAACACAGATCTTTGAAGCTGAATTCCCAAAACACTATATTTAGAGACAGACAAATATGAGGAAAAACAACAGTGTTGTGGTACGAAAAATCTGAATGCAAATGCCGAATGACAGTGATTCAATGACATGGGAGCACTTATTGCTCTTGAGTGCATCAAAGTTGTAGAGGTGTCTGCGTGCTTATGAATATTTATTTAATATGATTTTCCTTCCGTAAAGGAAGCTTAGGGGATGAAATCATCAGGATTTGCACTCTACAATATCAGGAGAAATACAGCCTTTATTATCCAACCATGCACAAAGCTTTTTCAGGCTCTGGTAATTTCTAGACTTGACTACTGTAATGTTCTTTTTGCCATCCTTCCTGCATGTGCATCTGCATATTATCCAGAACAAAGTGGTGTGACTCATCTTCAACAAGCTCAAGAGAACCCACGTCACACTTTTGTTGTTCTCATGCCACTGGTTGTCGGTTGCTGCATGCATCAGTACAATTTGTAAATGTATATTCCCTGCAGAAGTCACCGAGTAAATGGCACCTCATAGCACCTATACACAAAAGGCACAAAACCATTTTCTCAAACCTTCACTTTCACTGTCAAAGATCGTCATCTGAACAGCTTGGAACAACTCCACCTGAGCACATGACTCACAACAGTTAATGCACTTACTCTTTTAACAAAAAACACCTTATTCTCAAGTTGTTTCACTTCTCTGAGCAAGGACTAGACTTAAAAAAACAGCTCAGATGCATGCACAAAATAACCCACAATTTATAATCCCTCACTATACGCAAAGTACAGCATTTCTATTCTATAATACTGTATAAACTATTGCTTGATGTGTTATCTAACTGATAACGGTTAAAAGTTTGGGATGATTTGTTTTAAAGATATTTATACTTTTATTTAGCAAGGACACATTCAATTAATAAAAAGTGTCAGTAAAGGCTACATTGTTAAAAAAAAAAATAATAATAATAATAATAAATTGTGTCCTTCTGAATTCTCTATTCTTGAAACAATCCTGAAAAAGTATCACAGCTTCCATAAAATATTAGGCAACAACTATTTTCAACACTGATAATAAGAAAAAATGTTATTTGAGCAGCAAATTGGCATATTCAAATGATTTCTGAAGGATCATGTGACACTGAAGACTGGAGTAATGATGCTGAAAATTCAGCTTTGCATCACAGAAATAAATTATGGCTCTTTACGGCCAGTTCATTTATGTTTCTGAGCTGTTCTGTGACTTTATTACAGCACTTCCAATGTTAGTCTTTCTAGGATGAATCACTTGTGTTGTATTATTCGTCATCTGTAAGTCAATTTGGATAAAAGCATCTGCTAAATAAATAAATGTAAATATCGTGACAGCAAGGGATAACAACAGGATTAACTTCACATGGAATGCAGAATCAGGAGATTAGCCACAAATAAATCAATTACGCTGTAAGTATAACCTCAAACATATCAGCATGATCACTCATGGTGGCAGTGACTGTCAAGCTCCAAAAAGGACCACAAAACACTAAACACCATAAAACAAAAACTGGAGTGAAACCAAATATCATCAACTCTAATAGTACTACTTTGAAGAGGTTACAGACCAGCACAACAGACCTTTCCTTTATATAGTACAGCCAGCAAACTGCATTTGAGGACAAGCTGAATTGCGAAAACAGCAAATGGTCAAGGGAGAGAATATTCTTCGCACACTAATGCAGATTTCACTCTGAAGTTGACTTTGTGTAGCAACTATTTAAAATAATGTCATTGTAGTTTTATTAAAGGAGACCTATAATGCTTTTTTTGATTTTACATTACGTTTTAGACTGGGGCCAGCTGACCAATCAGAGCAGCGTGGGCTTCTCAAAAGGCGGGTTTTAAAGAAACCAAAACTAAAACAGACGTATAGCGTCCAAAATCGCATACTAAGTAGGTACTACATTTGAATTTGAACTTACTTCGCGACCATTAAGAAAGTGCATTCTATATAGTATGAATATGAGTATGAATAAAATTCAAATATACTACATTCGGTATGTTGTTACTGTCACATGATATGGCCTACCAGCATCAGCTGTGTCACTTTACTGCCATTCATAAATCCTCTCCCATGGCCTCATGGGATAGTAAAGTGTCCATTGAGTGCGCACTTCAGAATCTTTGTAGTAGTAGGTCAACCGGGTCCATTTGGCATGCTGTTTTTCACATTCTATATAGTAGGGAAGTATTCGATCTCGGATGCAGCAAGAGCGTTCAGGCAGAGGTAGAGAAAATAGGTTTTGCAATGAAAATGCTAAGAAAATGTTTTCTAACAGACCCCCTAAACAAAATTATGAACATGTAAATGAGCATAACAGGGGCCCTTTAATGCTAGACTATATTATATAAAAACTCTTTTCTAACTATATTTTATTAGGCTGTTGTAAGATGCGATTCACAACAGAGTGATAAGCAATTTGTGTGTGTGTGTTTTTTTTTACGTATTAATCTTTGTTACGTGAATTTCTCTCAGTGGAAGATTTCCCCACCTTTCACTACTTCCTGCTGACTCCGGTTCCACTTGACGTCTCTTTTCAAACTTTCTATCCTGTGTGCTCTTTCTAACCCATATCCCATCATGCAGTGCAGCCGCAGCACTGGGTCTATGTTCCTCTCTGATCTGTCACACTCTGTTTTTGTTGGTGGTGTAGTACAGCTAAGAACCCCAAACAAGCCTCTCTCATCAGGGAACATTAAACACACACACTCACACACAGCAAGAGCTCTCTTCTAGGAAAAAGACTGAAATTTCAAACATAAACTATTACTATTATGAGACTATTATGCCGTAACTGATATTTATTAATTTATCTTTATTAATTTATTTAATCATTTTATATTATAAGTGTTGTCAATCGATTAAAAAAAATAACAAATTAATCACACTTTTTCTGAAATTAATCGTGATTAATCGCATCTAACATTTTAGTTTTTCAACATACTTTTATATTGAGATAATTTCACATTCAATCTTCAAATTGATGTAGAAACAACATGAATACAGTATATGTTTAATATTTGTTTAATGGCTTTTTTATGACTGAAGAAGAGTATCACTGATATCAATACTACTGATGTCTCTATGAAATAGTTTTTTCCCCCTAATATTAACCATTGAATATAGCCATTCAACATAACAGTATAATTAGAGCTATCAATTTATTCAGTTGTTATCAATTGTCTTTATTCGACTTTAAACATTTTAGACTTTATTAGACTTTAAAAAATAACTTCTAATTTAAGTGAACTTCATCTTCACATAAACCCATTACAATAAATGTCATATTTACCTGTGCACTTCAGCAGGTAGGAAATACTGTATACAGAAATTTAATACAGTTATCAAACACTAAATTCAAAATTAAATATAGATGTATCCTTCAAGCTACAAAAGTTATTGATTTCCTCTTTTTTTCTTTTGTTCTTTGATTAACAGACATCACAGCAGCTGGTTTATTAGGTTATTTTGGCTGGTTTAAGAGCTGCTGCTGCTGAACATGACGCAGATCTGACACGCATCGTATTTTCTCACAACTCTTTACCTTTTCTGACCCACTTCACTGACGAGTTGAATCGGGTTTGTTAGATGAGGGAGACAGCTCTGGGCTGCTCCAGGACCGTTTTGAAAACCATTTCAGAGACATGTTCTTAAATGTGACTCATATATAACAAATACACATGCACGGGTTTAATGCAGCTTTAATCACCTTTTTGGTAACTTCATGACTTAACTGATGACATAACTACGACATTGCATGCTCGTAGTTTCATTTGCGCTTTAATATGAAATTATATGCAGCACGTGCCACAACATTTGTGCGTGCAGATGAAGAGACCGTGCTACTGCACGTCTGAAAAGTCTCCCATTTGATGTGGTCGTAAAAACGTTCTGCATCTGAATAAACGCAATTCTTGTCAAGAAAAAAAGAGACCGAAGCGGCAGTTGTGAGTGGGGTGGCCAACGCTAGCTCCGCCCCTGCGTTAATTGTGTTAAATATTTTTAACAAATTAAACTGAAAAAATGAATCTCCTGTGTTAACGCGCTAATTTTGACAGCACTAATTATTATTATTATTATGAAACAATTAAGTGAAGCATTCATTTACCTTTATTATTTAATTTGTGTATAATAATCATAGTAAATTCACATAATTTATATGAATTAACATTTTATATTTTTTATTATTATTATCATTTTTATCATTATTACTACTGGTATTATTATTATACTTATTAACTGTAATGAAAAATAGTATTTTTTATTTAATATAATAAAATATAATATTAATATATGTGTGTGTGTGTGTGTGTGTGTGTATATATATATATATATCATTAGAAAATATATATTATTATTATCATACTATATACTATATACAATAAACTATAAACTAAATATAATTATACTATAAATACTATATAATGCATTTTTATGAATTCATAAATCTGAATATCATTATTATTGCATCCAAATAGTTTTAAGCAATTTAATAATAATCCATTGTGCAACAGTCTGAGGTAGACATATCCCTCACACAGAACACGTTTTTGTATTTCATTTTCAATATTTTTAAATTCCTGGTTTATATACACATGCACACTTGTGAATTAAGTTAAAATTAATTAAACTTCAAAACAGCTCAAACCAGCTCTGTTGTATTCCAATGCACTTTCTTTGAATGCTCGAATGCATCCTGTGTGAGCACCTCTGGCTGCACTTTGTAGTAGTTTTGTGAGACTCACTGCCTGTAGTAGCAGTTGTAGGCCTGTGAAGAGGTCATTTTCCGAGGTGTGAAAAGTGTTTTTGACATAGTAAACAAGAACATTTATCTTTGGTTTATTAAAGAAACAGCACAACTCATGTGCAGAACCTGAACCTCATCTTCATTGTCACTGAAAATGTGCTGAATTCCTGCACTACGCTAATGGACCCTCAGCAAGTTCATTTAATCACAGCTGTCAGCATCAAAAAATGACGGCGAGTGCTGAGGGAGGTAAAACTGTGGAGTTCACAGGATCACACTGCACCCAGAGGGAGCCGGATGATCCTCAGACGCAGCACTGTTTGATTTGAGTCACTCTAGGCACTTTAATTGTGCCTGAGACATTAACATCAAAGTGCCTGTGACTGCGAGGAGCTCTAAAACCACAGACGTCTATGCACACAACACATGGACTGTTTCTCATGTTCCGCAACTGGTGCCGCTCCCAGCACATTCTCAACGGCTTGCTTCCGAAAATATTTCTCCTATTCATTCTCTCCATTGGGAATTCAAAAGCATTGCTCAATAAAGAGTTCTTGAACCAAACATGAACCAAACCAGTCAACTCCAGGATAAATCACAACATTAAAAAATAAATAAATAAATAAAAAGTATATGAAAAAGGTACAAAACTGTTTACCTATTTTATGAAAGACTTTCAAATATATACATATAAAATACTATATATGTAAATATAATACTATACACACACATTTGAATAGAAAAGTATTACAAGTATTACCAATGACAATCAAATGGCATTGACAATCAAATAAGAAACTATGGTCCAATATATATATATACAATTTTTGCATGATCACTTATGAGAATAAATATATGACAAAAATGTATCACGTAATATAAACAGTACTTTATTAAGAAGTATTGCCAATGACAATCAAATCAGAAGCCATGATCCAGTGCAAAAATATGGATTTACGGTCACTGATTATGAGTACAAAAACTATCTATTGGAAGTTTATTGCAATGTATTCAGATATATGTTGTTACCAGTGTTGATATAGGTGAAAGTATTAAAAATAATTTTCATTAACTGAAATGAAATGATATGAAATAAAATATATGGATATTAGATGAAAGCCTTAAACTTAAAAAAAAACTTAAAATAGAAAAGTTGTCTTTGCAACTAACTAAAACAAAATAAGTTTAAGTATAAAAAATACTAAAACTAGAATAAAAATAAATTAAAGCTAAATAGAAATATAACTTCTGAAAATGAAAGATGAACAACTCAAAAAAAACAACAACTTGAAAATGGCAATTAACTAAAAATAAGTTTAAGTACTAAAATGACTAAAACTAAAATAAAAATATATTATAGATGAATAGAAATATATATATAAGAAAATAACAAAAGCAATTAATGACTAACATTAAATGAAAACTGAAAACATACAAATAAAAGCAAATTAATGTCTAATATACAGTATAAATAATACTGAAATAACGCTGATGCAAATTCACAAGTTGTTTGAGAGTGTATGGATCAATTACATCATTTGCAATGTTTCATGAGAGTGCTGAGCTGAGAGTAGCTTAATTCTTCACCAGGAATAAGGCAATTAAACATCATTAAAAATGAAGCTGAAATCTCCTAAAGCAGCGTATTTCATCACTTAATCTCCAGAGTTAGAAAGGTTTATACAGTAACAATTTATAGTGAAAATTAATTCCAAACTAAGCAAGATTCTTAAGGCCCTTTTATTTGCATCCATATTCCCCAGTGCACACAGCAAAATCATCAAGATGCAAGAAAGGCTGATTCCGTCTCTAGATACATCAGGTTGTATGTCAAGGTCAAAGGCATATCATGATATTTGCAGGGGGAAAAAAAGCATTCAACAAGTTCTTATTTTCTTTCTGCCATGTCACAAAGCAATAGCCAGGATTTGCTGAAGAACAAATACATGTTATCTTTTTAATTTGCTTTAACTATTTCTGATCGACTGTGTCCACTTCTTGCATTCTTACTGCATAGCAATCTCAAAAACATTCCCTCCCGTGGCACCATCAGTAATGTTTTTCCTGTGGAGGTCAAAGCGGTGAATAATGCTGTATGTGGAGGTTAAAGCGGTGCATGACACTTGAGCTGAGAGGGGTACTGATGCACTGATGCAGTCATGTGAAAGAGAGTTTAGAGGAAGAGTGAAACACAAGAGCAAGTCAAACCCTCCACAGTTTACTGCTCTAAATTTAGATCTAATAATAACTGACCAGGTTCAAAATTGATTTTACATGTGAAGCTCCACACATCAAAGTACATTTTTTCTTGCCACTGAAAGAAAAACCGAGCTTTCCTGGAAACCAAAGTAACTTTGTTGGCAGAAAGGAGTTTAATTGATATTTTATTTGGTGCCTGATATCCTACAAAATTGCTTTATGCATCTTTTGAAACATTTTCAGTGCTTTTACTGTCAATTTTGTAAAAATATAAATTTGTCTCTCAAAAAAGTCTTACTGATGCCAAACGTTTAAACAGTAGTTAAAGAGATCCAGATCCCCTAAAAACCACAATATGACACTGACAACCTGCCGCATGATAGAAAATTAAAAACTAATACTGAAAAAGAAAATGAATAACATCCCTGTACTAAATGGAAGGTCATCTGGGTACATATTTTTACTTATATATTTTTTCCAAAGAGGAAATATATTCTTTCAGATTTATAAATGTAAGACATTTAACCTTTGCAGGTAAAATATGTATATACAAATCACCTTCTCAGTGGCACACAAAGCCATTTGACTTTCAACTGTGATCAGCTGTTGTCATTTTGATTAGCTCAGCATGAAAAGAGCTTTCCTGGTGCATTTCAGTCCTTGGTAGTGCAACTGAAGCAAACAATCAACTACAGTCTGGGTGGCAAGGCACTGTCAAAAGATCTCCGGGATAAAGTTGTGGACAGGCACAAGTCAGGAGATGGATACAAAAACATTTCAAGGGTTTTATCAATGCCTAGAAGCACAGTGAAGTCTATTATTCAGAAGTGGAAGGTATTTGGTACAACATAGACCCTCCCTGGAACAGGACGTTGCTCCAAACTTGATGAAAAAGCCAAGAGGAAACTGGTCAGAGAGGCTACGAAGAGAATTTGGCCTCAACACCAAACGATATGTCTGGCAGAAATCCAATACATCTCACCATCCAAATAACACCATTCCAACAGTAAAGCATGGAGGTGGTGATATCCTGTTATGGGGTGTTTCTCCGCGGCAGGGATTGGAGCACATGTCAGGATAAGGAAAAATGGATGGGGCAAAATGCAGTCAAATTCTTGAGGAAAATCTGCTGTCCTCTGCCAGAAAGTTGTCAATGGGAAGAAGGTTTACCTTCCAACATGGCAATGACCCAAAGCACACAGCAAAACTGAGCACACAGTGGTTGAAGGAGAAAAAGATGAATGTCCTTGCATGGCCTAGTCAGAGCCCAGACTTAAACCCCACTGAAAATCTGTGGAATGACTTGAAGAATGCAGTCAACAAACGGTCACCATCAGATTTAACTGAACTTGAGCAGTTCTGCAAAGAAGAGTGGGCAAATATCTAGATGTGCAAAGTTAGTAGAGACAAATCCCAACAGACTACATGCTGTAATTAAAGCAAAAGATGGTTCAACAAAATACTGACACAAGGGGGTGATCCTTTTTCCAACTTAGTGATTCTGTTCTTTTTTTATTTGAGCTATTATTTATTTATTTTCTGACATGTTGGTGTTATATCTTTCACTTGGATGTTATATAAGTTGCACTGAGTAAATACAGCTGGATAAAACAAAAAACTTTCCGTGTACATTTCAGGCTGCAAAGCAACAAAATGTGATCATTTTAAA
>NW_015656019.1:413101-425115 GCF_001515625.1 Sinocyclocheilus rhinocerous | reverse complement strand
GAGAGTTTTTTCTTTTCTATACCCATTGTATCTCCAGCAGTTCACAAAAAAAGAAACAATATGCCTCTGGAGATCAATAGTTCTCCAAGACTGGAAAAAGAAAACGGGTGCTTGTCCTTGAGTCTTTTACAGTATGCATGTGTGCATTAGAGCGCCTGAATATATGTATCTTAGTGTCTAATTATTCAAGGATCCAGCACAGCTGCTTACACTAATGCACCACACACAATCTCAAGAGTCTGTCTTTGTGTATAAAGATGTCTCTCGAGATATAATTTGTTTTCTCGTTCATCCATAGAGGTTAAATCACGGCCATATGGACTGCAGTTATACATCCCGTCGCTCACACGTCAACACCTAGAGGCGTTCTATACCGCACATACACTGTCATTATGAAATAAACCTCTCCAAATGAAAAACGTCATTAAAAAAAAATTCCATATGATGATAGACCACCCTCCGCTTTGCACCAGCAAAGGACAGGACAGTTATTGGCTGAACGAAGAGATTGGAGCAAATCTTCACATATCACATCAATATCAAGCTGTCCTTCTTCCACACACTCACCTTGATAACAGGGTGTGTATTGAGTTTGAAGTGTGGCAGCATAAATGCCTGTAATCGTTCTCAAACATGTCAATCTCAAAAATGCATCATTTCCAACCTGTCAATGTCTTTTAGCAGTTTCTCTTGTATATGCAATCAAGTCTCAGGAAGATCCATTATTTTGCTCTGAACATGCAACAATGGGCATGCAGTTACAAATAATGGTCATATGTCCATGACCTCAAACACAGGATGTGGAAAACATGAAAGTCTTTTAAGATGTTGTTCATTAGGCATCATCCCATGACATGTTCAGCTATCAGTGCCATTTTCACATCCAGACATGTCTAGACATATTAAAAGCCAATAGAGACATTGTGTTTGAAATTCAGTACACTACATCATTTCGCTGAAGTGATGCCAATTTAACCCTCATGTTGTGTTACCGTCATTTAGACCCGGAGAGGTTTTTATTTTTCCTGAAAATGCTAGTTAATGTTATTGCATTGGACTAAAACCTACTGACAGTAACACTTTACAATAAACTTCATTAGTTAACTTTAGTCAGCTAGATTAGTTAACATGAACAAACAATGAAAAATTCTTCTAAAACATTAATTAATCAGAGTGAAAGTTAATTTCGAGATGTACTATGACCAACGTCCGACCTATGGAAAACATAGATCTTACATTATATTTGTAATTCTGTTTGGTGACTGGTGCAAAAAAATTAATTAATTAATTATATATTTATTAGTTCTAATGTATGCTTCATTAACAATCATCGCATTGGAATATTTAACAAGCCACAAATTTGAATCTAGTTTATTTTGAGTAAACTAGTTTGAAAGTTGTATTTCTTCCAATTGAGATTGAAGGCAAGAATTATCCTCTGCAAAAGCAAATTTTGGCAAAATTGTGTCCTCTCATAGCTTATATACTACAGAGAGCAAAAAAGAATCACAGTTTTTAACAGCTGCTATCTAAAATGCTAAACAAAATGAGTATGATCATCTCCACTTTTAACGGAAGTGAAAGGCTCTTCTAGCAGGATCTGACTGCATCATTAAAGCTGATGAAATCCATTGATAGAGCTCTCATACTGTATTTAACATTAAAAGCCCAATTTTCTTGAATGCTACATCCATTATTACATTTATCAGGATTATCATTCTCCTATAGCATGTTTTCAACAGTGTGTGGCCCTATCATTCTCTAAAATGAATGAAAGTAGGAAACCGTTGGAAGAAACAGCACGTTGTTTATTTCTGTCATGCATTGTACAGAACCATGGACAGCGCCACTACTATTATGCAAAGAAATTAGGTTGATCAGCACCACAGACAGAGACCATTCTGCTAAACCACAATCCAGTTACATTTAAATTTCTGCATTTAGCAGACACTTATAAAGTGGAATATAAATGAGGAAAACTATAAATAAATGATTCATCCTTAGGAGACAGTAACATGGGGAAGTACAGTACAAATTACACTTAGACATATATCCTGTATAAGACACCCTGACGCTGAATTCTATTTTAATTTTATATATAATGTATGTATGTATGTATAAACAAGTGCTCACATGAGCTGTTTTATTATGAACGTTATGAAAGGCAAACGCTCCATCTGAACCATGGGACCCACTGAACAAGCTGTGCAAATAAATGTGGCCTAAAAACAAAAAAAAAAGAAATTAAAAATGACTTGTTAAAAAGCTTGCTATAACAATAATCTCAAAGGGAATGGAACCACAATTAATGAAATGCAATCCAACAGTCACTTCAGATGAACAGAACAGTAGACAAAGCTTGACTTAATTTAGTAAATTATTAAGAAACCAAGTGTTAAAAATTAAAATGTCCTGTGGTCAGTTTCAAAGGCATCATTCAGAGGCAAATACATGCAAAATAGCCTGAACATCCCACGAGTCCAGAAGAGGAGAAAATATATATATATATAAAAAGTGGTAACTCTTCATCAGCCATGCATCCCAGCAGGCTTGAAACCCGTGAGGCCACTAATGACTGCCAAAACAATACTGATTGATAACTCAACGCTTCGCCAGCACTGATAATAAATCAGCATATTATAATGATTTCTGAAAAGGTTGAACCCTCCAAAACGATGTAAAAATTTGTCCATCTATTTTTGAGCACCCATACCAGCCCAACATGGCAAATTGGAACAACCAATAGCATGAGATTGGGGCGGGATTATCTGACCAACGTCCGACCTATGGAAAACATAGATCTTACATTATATTTGTAATTCTGTTTGGTGACTGGTGCAAAAAAATTAATTAATTAATTATATATTTATTAGTTCTAATGTATGCTTCATTAACAATCATCGCATTGGAATATTTAACAAGCCACAAATTTGAATCTAGTTTATTTTGAGTAAACTAGTTTGAAAGTTGTATTTCTTCCAGTTGAGATTGAAGGCACGAATTATCCTCTGCACAAGCAAATTTTGGCAAAATTGTGTCCTCTCATAGCTTATATACTACAGAGAGCAAAAAAGAATCACAGTTTTTAACAGCTGCTATCTAAAATGCTAAACAAAATGAGTATGATCATCTCCACTTTTAACGGAAGTGAAAGGCTCTTCTAGCAGGATCTGACTGCATCATTAAAGCTGATGAAAGCCATTGATAGAGCTCTCATACTGTATTTAATTTAACATTAAAAGCCCAATTTTCTTGAATGCTACATCCATTATTACATTTATCAGGATTATCATTCTCCTATAGCATGTTTTCAACAGTGTGTGGCCCTATCATTCTCTAAAATGAATGAAAGTAGGAAACCGTTGGAAGAAACAGCACGTTGTTTATTTCTGTCATGCATTGTACAGAACCATGGACAGCGCCACTACTATTATGCAAAGAAATTAGGTTGATCAGCACCACAGACAGAGACCATTCTGCTAAACCACAATCCAGTTACATTTAAATTTCTGCATTTAGCAGACACTTATAAAGTGGAATATAAATGAGGAAAACTATAAATAAATGATTCATCCTTAGGAGACAGTAACATGGGGAAGTACAGTACAAATTACACTTAGACATATATCCTGTATAAGACACCCTGACGCTGAATTCTATTTTAATTTTATATATAATGTATGTATGTATGTATAAACAAGTGCTCACATGAGCTGTTTTATTATGAACGTTATGAAAGGCAAACGCTCCATCTGAACCATGGGACCCACTGAACAAGCTGTGCAAATAAATGTGGCCTAAAAACAAAAAAAAAAGAAATTAAAAATGACTTGTTAAAAAGCTTGCTATAACAATAATCTCAAAGGGAATGGAACCACAATTAATGAAATGCAATCCAACAGTCACTTCAGATGAACAGAACAGTAGACAAAGCTTTAATTAATTTAGTAAATTATTAAGAAACCAAGTGTTAAAAATTAAAATGTCCTGTGGTCAGTTTCAAAGGCATCATTCAGAGGCAAATACATGCAAAATAGCCTGAACATCCCATGAGTCCAGAAGAGGAGAAAATATATATATATAAAAAGTGGTAACTCTTCATCAGCCATGCATCCCAGCAGGCTTGAAACCTGTGAGGCCACTAATGACTGCCAAAACAATACTGATTGATAACTCAACGCTTCGCCAGCACTAACCTCTTAAAGCTTCTGAGAAGGAAACAAGTTAGCAAGTTGATCGGGATTGTTTCTTTTTTTTTTCTTTTTTTTTGGGGAAAGTGGGTTGGAATTGAGGAGATTTCAGGAACAGATGTTGAAGCTGCTGACTGCTTGAGAAATGAAAGGAGCTACGTTATTAGAAAGTGCTTGCAGATGATAATGTCAAACCCCTGATCGATGACACCATTTAAAGAAATAACGAAATCTCAAAAAAGCTCATATCATAGATCTCTGTGAGCAAAAGGTTTTCTTAGGAATCAGTCTGTAGATCTGTAGTCTAATTCTAATATATTCTAATCTAATTGTCTTACATGTGTAGCAGTTGTTTGTTTGTCTTCCTTTTTAGATAGATAGATAGATAGATAGATAGATGATAGATAGATAGATAGATAGATAGATAGATAGATGATAGATCGATAGATAGATAGAGAGATAGATAGATAGATAGATAGACAAAGTTTTAGCAAAGTTTTAGCAAGCAAAAGGTTTCAGTGAGAAAAAAAAAAACCTTTTCTATTTTAATACATTTTAAAATGTATAAAGCTGAATTTTCATCACCATTAATCATTACTCCAGTCTTCAGTGTCACATGATCCTTCAGAAATCACTCTAATATGCCGATTTGCTGCTCAAGAAACATTTCTTATTATTATAAATGTTAAAAACAGTTGTGCTGTTTAATGTTTTGTGGAAACAGATATATATATATATATATATAGTACCTAATAAAGTGGCCAGTGAGTGTATATAAGTTCAAAATAACAGCATTTATTTGAAATCCTTTGTAATACTACAATGACTTGTAATTACTGTCTTACTGTCGTTTGATCAATTTCATGTGTCTTTGCTGAATAAAAGTATCAACTTCTTTCAAAAAAGAAAAAAAAACCTTTTGAACAGGAGTGTATAAAACTTGTACACTTCCAGTTTTCTTTTAAAGTGTTTTTTTCTTCATTTTTTGACACAAAGCAAGAGCTGAGCAGGGAATGAGACTGCAAACGTACTGAAAGAGAGAGTGAGGGAGATGATCAATACTTAAAAAAAGGCATTCGACAGGCTAATCAGGCCTGTTAAGAGAGCAGAAGTTTGTGTAAAATCGCTACGCTCAGCAATCAAAATAAGGTTTTGACAGACTGCCAATAGTGACCAGCCCTCATTGAAGAAAACTCCATAAATCTAAATCATGTCTAATGAGAGAAATTTACAGACAGATGTTTAAGGTCTATTTGGCTCTGGTATGACTCCAACCTCGTTTAATACAAAAAAAACTGGAGGAGGTTGAGTAGTAGAGGAGGAAGAGAAAGAGAGAGACAGAGAGCAAATTTAGCCATACTCCACTGTGAAAACAAGCTTGATCTTTGAAGTCAGCTAATTATGGATTTTCACGCAGGCGTATAAATGCCTTCAAATTTGATTAGAAGGTTTGTAAACATGTCTTTTGCATGAAAGATATTGTGCTCCACAGAAAAGCTCAGCAATAGCAAATGTGAAGCTGAGCTTCTGGTATTCAAGTGAAGAAGTCATTCAGAATGGCTCTAAACATCAGCAACTGCAGATTGTGGGAAAAAAAATTAAAAAGTCAACATAACATTCAGAAAGACAACTTCTCAATCAGACTGTTTCATTTAAAAACATTAACGTTGTTCTCAATAAAAATTGCCCTCATTGAAGAAAACTCCATAAATCTAAATCATGTCTAATGAGAGAAATTTACAGACAGATGTTTAAGGTCTATTTGGCTCTGGTATGACTCCAACCTCGTTTAATACAAAAAAAACTGGAGGAGGTTGAGTAGTAGAGGAGGAAGAGAAAGAGAGAGACAGAGAGCAAATTTAGCCATACTCCACTGTGAAAACAAGCTTGATCTTTGAAGTCAGCTAATTATGGATTTTTACGCAGGCGTATAAATGCCTTCAAATTTGATTAGAAGGTTTGTAAACATGTCTTTTGCATGAAAGATATTGTGCTCCACAGAAAAGCTCAGCAATAGCAAATGTGAAGCTGAGCTTCTGGTATTCAAGTGAAGAAGTCATTCAGAATGGCTCTAAACATCAGCAACTGCAGATTGTGGGAAAAAAAATTAAAAAGTCAACATAACATTCAGAAAGATGACTTCTCAATCAGACTGTTTCATTTAAAAACATTAACGTTGCTCTCAGTAAAAATGATTTACAGTCTGAAGCAGAAAATAGGAGGACAGATTCACCTCTAGTGTAAATGTAGTCTGGGTTTTGTCGCAGTTTTATATTTAGCAAATTGCAGAGACATTACTTTGCAGATTGGGTGGGGAAAATACATCTGCATCTCTTTCCTTCACACAAAACAAACTGAAAAATCCGGCTGGTCTGTGAAATTGCAACATTCGTTTTTACAAGACATTAGCAAGTTTCACGATGAAACTAAAGTAAACAGTCCCTCAGAGAGCGGCTGGAAGAGAGGGGCAGGGTCAGCAGAGCTCATTAACATTTAAAGGAAAATGCTACAAAACTGTGTGCTCTGAAAAGAGCTGTTTTTGACAGGGTAAAAAATTTGTTTTTTACACTACCATTGAGAAATTTTAACCAAACTATGTTACAGACTTTTCATTAAGACCCTAAAGAACTTGTGAAAAAATGGGCATCCTATGACCCCTTTAAACAATTGCCCAGGCCGGACAAATCACCTGACTGAATATTATCAAACCACTATGGATAGTTTTGGAAAGAAGAGTCAGAAGCAGATTTCTTGTTCAACATCTCTAAAGCAGTCGGCAGATATTCTGATAGATGTCTGTTTAAATGCTGTATGAATCTATTATAAAAAGGTTGGAAGATGTATTAAAGGCTATGTTGGTAAAACACCTTATATTTCCCAGGTGTTCACATTATTTTGTCCAACACCTGTAAGTAAAAAAATATATAAATTAAAATTATTATTTTATAAATAAAATGTAAATAAAATAAATATAAAATAAATACAATTAATAAAAATAAAAAATTAATAGCATCAGTTTGGTTAAAAATATCAAATGCATCACTTTTGTTTATAAGTGAGTGTGAACTGGGCATATTTAGCACTCTAAAACAGGACTGAAGTGTGTGAAGTAAAGCAGATGTATTCTTCTCACTCTTTTTGCTTAACATGACTCTTGGACTCAATGTTTAAAAAATATACACTTTCTCAGTGCAAGAGAACCTGTAGAACGGCAGAGAGGTTGAGCAACTGAGCTTTTGATTGTATCCGATTTGGTGTGACATCAAAGGTGCTTTATTAGAGTTCTTGTAAAACCTTTTCACAGAAAATAAAGTCAAAGAATGAAAGTCAAGCTAGAAAGAGATGCTTTTGTTCTCAGTCTGGAATAAAAAGATTTAAATCAGAAGAAAAGAATATGCCTTATCTAAAATATTGGATGACAGGTCTATACAAAAACACTATCTGAACAAAATCACAGACGACTCTCAGAATTTTCAACGAAACTCTTTCTCTGTTCTTCAATTGAGCATCTACATAACAAAGCAGAAGTAATCAATGAACGAAACAAGTGAAGATATCTGGGCTGTTTTCATTTTCCAGTCCAATTCTGTGTAAGGGGGTTTCTGATGTTAAAAATAATGAAAAAAGTTGCTTCATTCAAACTCTGTCTGAAAGATACCAGATGTGGTCAAAGAAATGACCACATTAGTGTATCTTCTGTATACTGCTTTGAACCACAGGAGTTTTCTCTGTTATATTTCTTTTAAGTATCAACTTTGTCTCAAATGTAGGTCCCTGTGATTTCACAATGCAGAAAACATGGATGAAATCATGGAACTTAATTATTAAAATGGAATTTACTGCATAATATAACATAACATAGAATGTCATGGAATTTAGACAATTTTGGAATAATAAATGTAAAGTATGACTGTACAATTAATCAAGTTCACTTTTGATAAAAAAACTGTTGTTGAATTCAAACAGAATTTGACAATCCACCAAAATAAAAATGTGTTTTAACTTGGAAAAAAAAAGACAGAAATATATTACCATTGTACATTAAAATCGACTTCTCAAATTAAGAACATTATTATTATTGTTATTTAAGAATTATCATACGATCAAGATAATTTTTTTATCCATGCAGTCTAAATTTGTGTTGTGACAAATGTAATGTTTTGTTTTCAATACAATTGTTTTAAATCATAAAACACACAATTCAGAAATAATAATAATAATAATAATAATAATAAAGGTTTAGAAAATATAACAATTTCATAGGGCCTTATTATTCTCAAAATTTTAATAATTTTTTAAAAATTCAATTATTTAGCTTTTTTCGTGATTCAAATGTATTTATACCATTTACAGTAATCCTGAAACATTAAAACAGAAATCATTGAATTTGGTGGGGGGGAAATAAACATGAATTTGTTGAAAAAATAAAACTGGATTTCATAGAGCCCTATGTTAGGAAAGACAAATGAGACAATGGTGACACACAATAAGACCACAAATCTTGATAATAGTTCATAATAGCAGTTATCTGAGAACAAATCTAAGAACACTCTGATACACTGCTGAGGTCCTTTCTGAAACTGTAGAGAAGATATGTATTGTTACCATACACTACAATACAAGAAGCGAAGAGGTTCTGTGCTCCCACTGGCTCTTCACTGCCCCGTTTATTGACCATCAACCTGACAGATCAGCGCTCAGTCCCTGAAGCCCTGCTCTATGTGTGTGTTTGTGAGAGAGAGCAAGGACACACATAAATACACATGCAAAACACTGTTCACATTAGCTATTCTTCCCATGAGAGAATCATAACCAGGTGCTTCCGCCTCTGCCTTCCACTGTCACAGGTCAGAGATCAGGACATCAGTATTCTAAATATATTACACAGTTAAAGGTCAAGTGCGTAATTTATGTGCCACTGACGCCACCAAAAAGAAAAAAAAAATTTCAACCAGGTTTCCTGAACACTCCACCTGTGTGTCAAGCAAGATATTCAAGGCAAGATTAATCAATGTATAAGAATAAATCACTTCAATTTCCATCCATTTCTCACACTTAGCTGTCATATGATTTTGGAAGACTTGGAATATAGCATGAACTACTTTATTTTTATGGGTCTTTTTAACTGTTTTTGGAGCTTGTTAGCCTCAGTACTCATTCACTTTTATGTAGCCTGAAAATTCTTCAAAAATTCAACAGAGAAAATAAAGTAACAGATTTGGAAGAACACGATGTGTAAATAATGACAGAATTTTAATTATTTGGTTGAACTATTCCTGTAACTCATTTGAACAGAATTGTTTACCTTACAGTCATGACACATCTCCCTAAAGACATTCAGATCCTCTAGACGACTCTAACTCATATACTGACTGTAATGTGATTTATATGCTCATTGGGCTCTACACTGACACCACACTAAACCCAAAGGAGTCTTTCAGATGACTGGACACTGAATCAGATGATTCTCAGAACTGCAACACCATCAGATCACTTCAGCTTGTGAAACATGAATGACCAATTATCCTTAAAAAACAACTTTTTTTTAAAATCCTTAAAAAACAACTTTTCTGGAAAGGCACAAGTCTTTAAAAGCTTTAGCATTCAGAAAAATCTAAATTGTGACTCTAAAACACAGTGAACTGCATTTTAAGGCATCATAGGTTTGCTCCACTAAAGTCGTTCTAAATAGCGTCATGATTTTTGAAGTCACTTTCTTTTCTTTTAGCCAAATTCTAATGCAGTGTCAAGTGAAATTCCATAATTATTTGCAACAAGCACAATGGGAGAAAAAAAAATGCATCAAAAATCATTCTAATATGCTGATTTGCTGATTTCTGAATTATTATTAATCTTACAAACAGTGCTTCTTTATATTTTTGTGAAAACCGTGATACCTTTTTAATTCAATTTATTCGACTATTTTGGCCTACATTTGGCCTTATGCTTTAGTAGACAGTAAAGCAGATCATTAAAAAAAACTAAATATTGTAATTCAAAAACTGAAAACAATGTAAATGTTCAAATTTAGAGTACATTTGCACATTTAGCAGACGCCATTATCTAAAGCAACTTACAAAGGTGAAACAAAAGCACTTTATCAAACATTTAGACAATTAACATTGCGTTTACATCTAGACAATTAAATGTCTGTGTTTTAAGTGGGGAAAAAAATCATTCCACCCAGAATCACTGCTTAAAGACCACCTGAATACTTCACCAACACTATGTGCTTTCAAAGGTGCTGTGAGTGATGTTTTATAGAGTAGCACGGAGACAAGGTCCCTACAAACCTGACAGATATCACTGAAATAGCTGTCCTGAGAAATCCCACCTGTCTGCGACAGCCCGAGGCTCTGTAAACAGCAAACAAAGAATATGACCACAGGATGCTCTTGTTTAGCCAATCAGGAGTCTCTGAGGTGTTCACTTCCTGTCACTCATTATAAGCCTTCAGGTTTGGTGACAAGCCTGAGGAAGGCGGGTGTTGGATATTGTGAGACGGCTAGAACATCACTTACAATACCTTTAAGGAAATAAAATACAAAGGCTGAATGTCCCTGAGGTGCAAGATTATACACCTCTCCCTCCAGCATAACACCTGATGGGTCTACAAGCCCTTCAGCAGATTTTATTAATATTAGTGAAGAAAATGTGGGGGGAAAATATCAGCAGATTCCATCTGGATTGGATTACAGGCATACAATGCTGAGGACCTGTTCAACTTTAATTATTGAAAACACAAAGGTGAAAATAAAATCGGAAGTAAATATGAATAAATTGAAACGATGATATTGTTGCAGGGGCGTAGCCATCATTTCAGAAGTGAGGGGGACAGAAATGTTATATATATATAAAAAAAAAAAATAATAATATATATATGTGTGTGTGTGTTGGGCATTGGCTCATCCGCAAAGTCGGGGACCGCCGGTCTGCTGCCTGGTCGCGGTGCAACTTCGAGCGGACGCCGCTCCATCACTCTGTGGGGCGCCAGGCCCGCTCTCTCCCCTGCCTCGCGGGCGTTCGTTGCCGCCGCCAGCTCGACCGCCTCTACCAGGCTGTTTAATGTCTTCATGTTTCCAAACGTTTCTGTTTTTCTGAAAACAACTGTTTTCATACAGCGATAGCTGGACGCTTTTGTCCATTTCCTCGTACGACTTTCTGCACGAGAGCGCCCTCCAGCTTCGAGTATGAATGAAACATACAATGCACGGAGTGTTTGGCGCTCTGTGATGTTCATCTCGCCTTATTCTGGGTCCGATTAAAACATCAGATCATGCACAGACTATCCTGTCTCTTTGAATTTAAATCTATATTTATTCACACCGGCTCTTGAAAACCTCTATGCGAACACACTTGCCCGAAAAAGTGCGGGGGACGAATTTACGTGATATTAAAAGTGGGGGGACACGTCCCCCGCGTAATCTACGCCCCTGTATTGTTGGTAAACGTTTCTGGCTGTTCAGAAAACACACAATCAAAAACACACAAGTCATGACTGCAGGGGTTTGATTTGACTGAATCAGCAGCAATAGAGACAAATGCCACAAATAAATAATCATTCAGTTCATGCAGACCTCCTGATAAACAAGTGATTCATCACATTGTGGTAGCAGATACATGCATATTAAACAGCCAGTAACAGAATTCACTCCCCAATCACACTCATGAACCATGATTTGCTGACTAGATCAGGGGTAAGTGCATTACACACAAGTGCATACACACACACACACACACACACACATACACATACACATACACATACACACACACACACACACACACACACACACACGTCTGGTTCACTATCCTTGTAGGGAC
>NW_015656019.1:396463-413047 GCF_001515625.1 Sinocyclocheilus rhinocerous | reverse complement strand
CTCTTTTCACTCTTTTCAAAATAAATACATTTTGATTAAAAAATAAATAAATAAAACTAACTTAAAATTAAAAAAAAAAAAAAAAACGATTATGCGTACATACAGCATGGCAAGTGTACCGAACCGAGTCTTCATCTGCAAAGAAGAGGTTGAAAGCTGAAAGTGAATGATGGAGACCATCGAACACTAGAAGGATTGTGTCTAAACAACACAAAACTCCTGCAGCAAAGTGACAGCAAACCTCAATATTCAAGTTGAAGAGCCTGTATCCACAAAAGAAAGAATAAACGACCACAGAGAGCTTCACAAAGCCAACCCAGATGAAATTCAACATCTGCTCTGGACAGACAAATCACCTGACTTGAATATTATCAAACCACTGGGGATAGTTTTTGACAGAAGTGTGAAAAGTAGTTTCTCTGAAGAAATTGGCAGATGCTCTGATGAACAACATTCAACTGGAAACTATTCGATAGTTGTATGGATCTATTCTAAGAAGGCTGGAGGCTGTATTAAAGGCAAATGGTGGTAAAACACCACAATAAAGAAATACTGCCTATTTCCCAGATGTTAACATTGTTTTGTCCAACCTCTGTATATACAACGTAGATATACACAACTGATACGACTGCAGTCTTCATCTGATGTGAGTGCACATCACTTATCAATATTTTAGCAAACATACTATTCATTTCTTCATACGTAAAACTAGAGCACTCTTAACATTAAATAATCTGTTAAAGAACATCATTATGCCATGCACAAATTGCATGCGATATTTCTGTGAGACAAATAAGCTACAATTGCTAGCGGTATAGCAGAGAAAACTCTGAGAGCTTATGGATCGCTGTGCTTCATGTCAGAGTACGTATGCAGAAAAGCATTTAGATTTCCAGGCATGTTGACGTGTGTGAAATCACATGCATCTGACCTCCTGCGGTTTCATCAGCGGCAAGATGGAAGAAAAATAAAACTACACACATACTAAACCAAACTGCTCTTTCACAGATCCATTATTTTGTGATATTCAAGCATGAAATGAACCTATTTTTGTATTACACTCATTTATTTCTGAACATACAGGATAAGAAAATTTTCCAAAAAAGTTATTGTCATGTGTATACATACATATCCTGTCCAGTATATAACATTTGTAAATGTGCAGGAGCATCGGTTTAATTTTAGGGTTAGTTAGTCTTGGCTCAACATGCAAGAAAAGTCAAGCAATAATTGTTAGTATAGTGGTGAAATTTTTGATCGGCGAGATTTAGATTCAAACTCTGTCTTAATATATAATTTTTATTTTATTAAACCAAAGTCATGGGATAAACAGTCATGGCATAAAGGTGCCTAAATGATAACAGTTGGGTCTCATTTTGCTGTCTGCATAAAATTAAATTTACAAAAGAGATTTCATATACAGTACATAGAAAGCATATTAAATGCAAGTAAATTGTCTACTTTAATGTTTCAAATTACTTTTATGAAATTACAATTTCAAACTATGGGTGAAATAATATTCCATCATCATTCAGCATAACAGATATAATTTATGTAAAAATGAACACTTATTTTGACCTGTACTTATTAAAATATATAAAAGAATATGTGATCATACTAAATTGTATTATATTTTAAATTATTAAAAACATCTTGCTGACAAACAGGCAAAACTTAGTGGTTTGAAGGATAGTGGCAAAGACTGGCAAAGATTAAAAATTACAATTAATTAGTTTTAAAGGTGGCACTGTGATTCTTAAATAGAGTCTTTTAAGTTAATTTAATGAGTCTTTTCTTGGTATACGAATATAAACTATTGTTACACTGAATGACATCTCTAAACAGAACACATTTTAATGGATTTGGGGGCCCCAATTTCTGTTTTAAGCAATTTATCTGCAGAAAATACTTAACCTGCGATTTTTTTAGACAAGTCATTTTTTTAGAGAAACACTTTTAGGCAATCACAATCAACTAAATTAAAAAAATATGAACAATTTCCACTCAGAAATTTTGACTTAGAAAGACTAAAACAATATTTCCTTGGAAATAATCTCTAATAATCTTTGTTTGATTTACAACTTCGAAAAATCAGTGTGGCTTAAATTCAACTTATCTATCTTTAAATAAAAATATTTTTATATTTGTTATTGACATAGAATGCACTAAAATGGCTGTGTTTGCAGCTGCTAATGTATTAGTGCTATTAGCTTTACGAGGACCGTGAAATCTCTCACCTCTGTCTCTCTAATTTCCACTAAACTACATTTTCATATGTGGCTCTCACTGTATGGCTTTCACAGCACAACCATATTTGATGTTTTCCACTCTCTCTGTCTGTACGAGTTGAAGTCTGTAACCCTTGGCAACAATCTACAATGGATTTTCACACTGAGAGATTTTAAAAGCATATTGTTATTAGTAGTTCAGCACTTACCCTCGCATTAAAATCAGTGATAAGTTTTAAATTGATCAGATCAACCTCAGAGTGCACAAAAAGCTTCAATCAGATAATCCAATACTGTAGTAGTTGTCTGACTAGATGACAACCATGAGCATCCCCAAACAGCAGGTAAAAAAAAAGACCTCAAGCAGGGGGAAAATAGCTGGTTATGTTACCCAAGGCAAGTCCAAGCTAGAGAATCCCTGGTGGTCACGACATAAAAGCAAGACTTCTGATAACAGTTTCCGTGTCAGCTGGCCTTATCACCCTTATCTGCGTGGTGGAAACGGCTGGATGGTGATGGATGGACGGATGAATGGATGGATGTGCAATGTGAGTGATAACATTAGGAGAGATAGAAAACCGAGAGTTCCATCCATTTTCCGAAACAGAAACACTCCCTGTGGGAGAAAAGATGGGTGGTTCATGATCGGTGCAAAAAAGGAAATAACGAAATGACGAAAAAAACGCAATGTCGAGTGAACTGTACGGCTACTGTGAGGGTTAGCACGAGTACAGGAGAGAAAAACAATTCAAGCCGAGCATGAAAAAGAAGTAGGGAATTTGACCTACGGCTCACAGGTGGGATGAGGCCGCTGGAGATCCCATTCCACCGGATTATGACCTCCTTTATTTTCTCCCATTCCTCTTGGGAAAAAGTCTCCAAAGCAGAGATTTCTGTACAGAAACTGTACAAAGGCATCAGTTGTTTCGGTGATTGACACGTGCTCTTATCTCCACAGATGTTGCTGGCTGTCACTGGATTTTCAAGGTTCAAAATGCAATCAAGAAAAAAGGTGAGTTCAGTTTTGGAACAAAGCTTGAATTTGTTCAAATTACTGCACATAGAATTATTAATCATGTGTGAGAATCCATTTGGTCTAAAGATATAAACGGGTCAGTGAAAGGTCAGGGAAACAAAAACTGAATTTCTGAATTCCATGCATTCTTTGTTTATATGACTTTCAGACATATAAAACTCTGGCAGAAGCAACTATGTAAATGCACTTGGAAGTGGGCTGGCATATTTCAGGATTAGATTTACATATGGGAAAATCCTCCGGTTATTAGCAGGTGCCAGTTAATCCCAGCATGCTGATGGTGAGAGGAAACACATTGTGACCTGCCAATTATGCCAGCCAGAAATCTCATATGCCAATATGTATTGATGACTCACAAGTAACTGTGCCCTTAAAAGCTTTGAGATTTAACCTTAAAAGTATGGAAGGCATTTTAAATATATTTATAAGATGATAAAAATGAATTAACCATTCCATTTCATTTAGACATTTAGCAGACGCTTTTATCTAAAGCGACTTACAAATGAGGACAATGGAACAAAAAAATCAACAAAAGAGCAATGATACGCAATTGCTATAACAAGTCTCAGTTAGCTTAATGCAGTACACGTAGTAAGTTTTTTTTTTTTTTTAATCATATTATAAATAAAAAGAAAACAGATAGAATAGAAAAAGAACAGAGCAAGCTAGTGTTAGAGGCCTTTTTTGCTTTTGTTAATTGTATAATAAATAAAAAGAAAACAAACAGATAGAATACAAAAAGATTAGAGAAGCAAGTGTTAGTTTTTTTTTTTTAAGAAAACAAGCAGTTAGTAAATAAATAGAGTGCAAGTCTAAAAGGGGCAAGTTTTTTATTTTTATTTTTTATAAAGAATAGAATTATAATAGAGAGTGCTAGAGTTAGAGGGTCAAATAAAGATGGAATTATTAAGCATTATTTATCATTTAGCATTTTTTAATTATTACATAATTACCATTATTTAAGCATCTGCAAAAATGTGGCAAAATAAATAAATAAATAAATAATAAGTG
The DNA here is from genome assembly GCF_001515625.1 of Sinocyclocheilus rhinocerous. NCBI lineage: Eukaryota > Metazoa > Chordata > Actinopteri > Cypriniformes > Cyprinidae > Sinocyclocheilus > Sinocyclocheilus rhinocerous. Next base: position 408,772 of record NW_015656019.1, on the reverse strand, counting down.
ATTAAAAAAATTCACAATGTATCATCCTTATATTATAAAATGCAACTGATGATTTGGCATTTTAATTTCACTACACTCCTAAGGCAATAATTTACATATTGGTTGACTGAAAATGAAAATAAAACAGAAAATAAAATATAAAAGTGAAATGAAAACTAAACCTACAGTTAACATTTGCCACTAATTGCATTAGCATTAAGAAAAAGCATTGCACTGAACATTTAATGTCAAATCAACAATTTACACAGTTTCTGTGAAAATTTAAAACATTGTTTATTATTTAATTATTTAACATTGGCTTTGATTATTTGACAATATAATATAATGAAAAGTCTAATTTAATGAGGAAAAAAATGTAATAAAATAATTTGATGTACTGTAAAAACATATTGTACTGTCAGAGCCATAGTCTTCTGGGCAGTAGTTGGACATATGGTGCAGCAGCACCTCTGGCGACCCAAGTTCATGTCCTGGCTTGTGGTCTTTTCACGATACTGTTCCCCTCTCTGCTACCTCATTGCATCCTGTCTCTCTCCTTCACTGTACTACAGTAACAAAAAATATAAAAAAGAGCTTGATAGAAATTAATAAAAAAAAAATGAAAAACCTCTAAACTTAAAGGGGTCATATGATGCGATTTCAATTTTTCCTTTCTCTTTGGAGTGTTACAAGCTCTTGGTGCATAAAGAAGATCTGTAAAGTTGCAAAGACTAAAGTCACAAACCCAAAGAGATATTCTTTATAAAAGTTAAGAGTCAGCCACACCTACCTAAAACGGCTCGTTCTAACACGCCCCCACATGTCTACATCACGATGTGGGAAGATTTGCATAACGCCGCCCAAATGTTCACGCAAAGAAAGAAGGCGTAACTTTGATTCTCGCTGTAGTATTGTTGCTGCTGCCGCCGCCATGTCGTGAAGGCACTGTGTGTTTCGTTGTGAAAGCGAAACTACTTTGTTTGGCCTTCCAAAAGAGGACACAACTAGAAATCAGTGGTTAAGTTGTATTTACAACACTGTTCCAGAACAGTTCAACCCAAATATTCAGATGTGTGCAGCGCATTTTATGGAGGACGGGGACTGTTTCCCCACATTGCATTACACCAAATACACAAAATAATGTTCTTTTTAGCAATGTCATATGACCCCTTTAAGATGCTAAACGTTCACAACTTACAGATGATTAATATATTAACACGACTGCCCAAATTGCTCATCAATGACTCCTATTTAGTTTTCAAACATTTGGTCAACCTAGTCATATTGAGGTAAAGACAGAGTACAATATAAACTATTATTTCTAACATCAGCTGAACTAAGAATAGTACAATGGGGGACCAGTTTAACATCATTTACTGTGGGATCTCTCAGAAGCAAAGACGGATTCAGAACTCAGGCTGGTTTCACACTGCAAGCTTGAGCTTCACGTCAGCTTCACATCAGCGCAACTACATCAGAATACAGAGTATTCACACTGGAAAGCGTTTGTACAGCGTCAAAGCTACATATTTCTTTACAAAGACAACAATCCGTTTTGTTTTTAGAAGTTGGTCAGTTATAAAAATATAAACGGTTTTAAAGTCTTGAAAGTCGCATCATGTAGTTTCATTCATTCTTCGATATAGAATGTGCTGTTTATAAGGTTTTTTGTTTGTTTGTTTTTTTATAATATACCATACTTTCACCCAAACTGAATAATTAAAAACAAGTTTAAATGGGTAAATTTCTATACATATTTTTGATTCTTCATTTTCTTTTTTGACATACTCTAATTCTTGTTAAAACAAACTAGACATGCTTATTTCGTGCATTGTTAGCACTTTTTGTGTGAAATCATTAACAAATCATTGAAAAATGGGCTCCATTAAAAAAAAAATAATAAAAAATAATAATAAAATAAAATAAAATAAAATAAAATAAAATAAAATAAAATAATTATTATACATTAGTCCTATATCATACTATTAGTCATGTGAAGTTAAGTGTCGCATCTGGTACCCTAGTAAGCCATAAGTAAGTGTTTTTATGCATTTCAAATGCAAAAAGGGTGTTTCTGTAGAAGTCTTACAGGCACAGGTGCAAAAAAGTCCTTGTTAAATTCTAAGGTTCAGATAAAAAGTGGAAAAGTCTTACAAAAAAACTAAATTATGATTGCAAAAAACCTTGACTAAAACTACCTCGGGGAAGAAATAAACTAATATTAAAAAAAAATGTGCGATATGGCTGCTTTATATGATGGTGAGACCTGCTGAATTTTCTCTTCGATGGCATTTGCAGCTCCAGTATCTTTATATCTTCTTTCAGCAAGCCAGGGAAAGCCTGTTCAATAAACAGATTATTAATTTCCTCATAATTCACAATAAAGGCACCAGATGGTAAGATGAACTGTGGAGTCTGGCAGCGTAGTGTTCACCGCAAAATATGAAGGACAAGTAATTTCACGGTCCTGTCCCTCTCTACACTGAGCCAACCACTGAGACGGAAAAATTAGTGGACGGAAAACTTCTTGAAACTTGAAACTTCATGAAGTTTATTTGAAAGCATGCTGTGACATATCAAATATAAGTAAAAATAAGTATTAAAAAAATTAAATATATGTTAATTAAAATGTACTTGGAGGGACAGTTCACCCAAAAAGAAAAACTGTCATCATTTACTCTGCCTTCATGATGTTCCAAACCCGTATGACTTACGAGATGAGACTTAAGATATTTTGATGAATGTTGGTAACACAACAGTTTTGGTGACTACTGACTTCCATTATATGGACAAAAACGTACACAGAAATGTGCCTTTTAAAATATCTTCTAAGAAAGTCAACATGAGGGTGAGAATATGATGACGATTTTCATTTTTGTGTGAACTATCCCTTTAAATACAAGAAATAATATGTTTGCATTGCTGAATCATGTGACATTGCACTTATTTATATTTATATGTTCATTTTTAAGGGATCTATATGGTTGTGCAGAAAAAGGCATTAAAATGTGCTTTAAAAGTACTAATAAACAGCCAATATGCTAGTAATATGCATGCTAATAAGCAACTAGTTATTAGTGAGAATTGGTTGTATGGTCAGAATTAGCTACAAAAATCCAAGAAGTCAGTCCAAGAAAATACAAATGAGTTCTTCAGCCTCATTTGAAATTAAAGCAAACAATTTAGAAATCTCTTAATCTTTCAATAAAACCTAAATGAATAATTTCTTTCCTTTTTCCAGGAACGAATGCAATAAAGAGCTGAAAGCCAAAAAAAAAAAAACATCTGTGTACTGTATATGTACATCATAACCTGAGTAATGTAAGTAACCTGAGTAAGGGGGCACTCTCTTCCGACCTTCAATACCACGATTGAGGTGAGACCCTTGAGTATGGCACTGATCCCCCAACTGCTCCCCGCAGCAGAAAAAATGGCTGCCCACTGCTCCAGGTGTGTTTTCACTGAGTGTGTGTGTGTGTGTGTGTGTGTGTGTGTTTTCACTACTCACTGCTGTGTGTGTGCACTTGGATGGGTTAAAATCAGAGCACAAATTCCGAGTATGGGACACCATACTTGGCTACACGTCACGTCACTTAAAGTATGTGTAAAGCAATATTAAATATGTGTTCTGAGTTTGTCACACCACAGAAAAATGTGTTATTAGCCACCCAGTCAAATTTGAATGCTAAAAAACGGCAAGTAAATAAAATAAGGTATCAAAATCTTGAAAAAATATGCAGTATTCTCTGCTCTCAAACGCTGGAGGCGTGTCCGCTGTCAGCCCTAAGACCACTATTCAGCACAATTCAGAACTACATAGTTCACAGTCTTTGTTGTTTCAGCAATATATTTCTAACATTTATAATATGTTTAGAAACAATTCTCTGGATTGCTTTTACACAGACTTTAATAATACTGCCATGTGCTTCTGAAAAAAAAAACACCCACTCGAAGAAAGAAAACAATCCAAGGCTTCCAAAAACCAAATATGTGGCCCAAAAACATATCCTTGAGAAATCCCACAAGCGGATTTCCATCTCTATAACACATAAGCATATAAAATACACTAGTCTAACAAATGACTTGTAGTAAAGTAGTATGTAAAGTAGAAATACTAAAATTACTAAAACTGAAATATAATTATTATAGTAAATAGAAATAATTAAAATAGAAAATAAATAGAAACAAACAAACAAACAATAAAAATGACAAATGATAATTAAATTAAATTCCTGAAAATATAAGAATAAAAGCTAATTAAAAATATTATAAATAATACTAAAATATCACTGTTGCACAGCACTTACGATCCAATTTGACCAAACAACATTAGAGTATTGATATTTAGTATGACATGGCTTAGATATAATATTTGTCAATCAATGAATGCAATGTTGTAGGATGCAGGAAGTAATGAGAAACATCCTTCTTGATGTGCAAATGTTGGTTACTGATTTACACTAAATGAGGTGCAATTCAGATGCGGTAAAAAAGAAATGAAAAACACAAAAGAGCATAAGAACAACAATACCCATCTCTGTATTTCTGTAGGTTTTGACCTCCAGAACAGGTTGGCAGTTTACTGCAGTTTACTTTATGGATCCATCAATCACTAACAGACACTTAGTCTTGCGTAGGCATAATTTTGATTTATAGCATAAAACCTGGTCCACACTGCAGCTTATTCTGAATTACTCACTCAGACTAGAAAAGATCGGCTGACTGACATGAACAACAGACAGAGAAACCCGGGACAAACCCAAAGAAATTAGTCGAAAAGTGTGTGCAGACAAAGAAACTGAAATGAAAAAATGAAATTTTTGCTGAAAATGTAGATTTTCTCACCAATGGATTATCTGAAGTGAATGGGTGCCATCAGAATCAGAGTTCAAACAGCTGATAAAAACATCACACTAATCCACAAATAATCTACACGACTTCAATTCAATAGTTAACATCCTGTGAAGCAAAAAGCTGCATGTTTGTAAGAAACAAATCCATCATTAAGGCATTTTTACCTTCAAACTTTTGCTTCTGGCTAAAATATGAGTCCTCTATCCATAATATTATTTTCTCCAGTGAAAAAGCCATCTAATCTGAATCAGGAGAGAAATATGCACAGATGAAGCACAGTTTATAACAGTCCAAAACCTTGTGGGCTATTGTGATGTTTTCAACAGCTGTTTGGACTCTCATTCTGACGGCACCCATTCACTGCAGAGGATCCATTGGTGAGCAAGTGATGTAATGCTAAATTTCCCCAAATCTGTTCCGAAACACATTAGATAAAAAACACATTCTAAATATAAAACTAGAAGATATCAAAAGGGTTTCTTGCACTCAGCATAGAGTGCATCCATACATTTCTCAACGAACTTCACTGGATGCAATGGTTGCTAACAATGTTCATTGATTTTATCTGTGACCTGATAAAATCACAAAAAGCAGATGACGCAATGGACCTGTTTTCTCATTAAAAGCGTTATCGTTTCTATTTCTGCAACTGCCATTTGTGTAACACTCACGGTGAAAGAGCTTTGCAGCAGTGGATCAGGAGTCCCAGGAATAATGACATCTCTTTTCTCCAGGCCTCTGAAACCCACCCTTTGTCTTTCTTCCTCCGCACAGATCTGAGGGGTAGGAGTCTGTGTCGTGATATCCCAGAGCTTACTGAAGAGCAACAACATGAATAGCTCAATGGAAAGACCCCATTAGCTGTTCAAATTTCACTCTTAGTATACACAGCTTTCCTCTTTCTCACCCTATTTATGGCTGGGAATGCGTTAAGTGACAAAATTTTGGTTTTATTAAACAATAAAACATAGCAACATTCCAGTTCTAAACCTTCTGTCAACAACAGTATGGCAACATGAGGCTTTTACAATTCTCTGAAACATAGTTACTGTCACAATGCTAGACATGTTTTAGGTGGTTCCCAAGGCACTGCTATGTGGTTACAAAAGTGTTCTAGGTGGTTGCTAAAGTGTTATGGATGGTTTTTAGACTGCTCTAAGTGGTTGTTAAAGTGTTCTGGGTGGTTGCTAATGTGTTCTAAGGGGTCACTAGAGTGTTCTGATTGCTAAGGTGTTCAGAGTGGTTACTAGTGTGTTATACTGTAGTTGCTAAGGTTTTCTGAGTGGTTGCTATGGGGTTCTGAGTGGTTCCTAGGGTATTCTAGATGAATGCTAAGGTGTTCCAGGTGGAATCAGGGTGTTCTAAGTGGTTACTAAGGTGTTCCGGAGGTTGCTGATGCATTGCTGTGTGGTTATTAAGATGTTGAGAGTGGCTGCTAGAGTGTTCTAGATGATTCCTAAGTGTAGCTGAGTAGTAACTGATTACATGTAATCTGGATTACGTAAATTCCAAAATTGTAGTACTTGTAATTGGATTGTGTTTTAAAATGCTCACAATTAGATTACAGTTACTTTACAAGAAAATTTACAAGTATTACAAGTCCCCTTGAGATTTAAACAGCCTAACATTTCAATAATTTAACAGCACAACGCATGTTCTCTGAGGAAATAATCCCATTTAAAGTTAGGTCAAAAGTAATCTAAAAGTAGTCCGGATACATTACCTGGAATGAGTCATCTTTAGATTGCATAACTGAATACAATTTTCATCATGTAATTTGTAATCATTAACAGGCTACAGTTTGTAAGTAATCTACCCAGCACTGTTCCTCAGGTTTTCCTAAGTGGATGTTAAGGTGTTTTGGACAATTCCTAAGGTGCTCTGAGTGGTTGCTAGAGCATTCTGGTTGCTAAGGTGTTCAGAGTTGTTGCTAAAGTGTTCTGGTTGCTAGGGTTTTCCGAGTGGTTGCTATGGTGTTCTGAGAGGTTGCTAGAGTGTTCTAGGTTGTTGTTTATGAGTTCAACATGAATGCTAAGGTGTAGACGTATGCTAGTGTACACGTATAAAAACAAAGTATACTTTGGGCTTTAAGATGTTTTAGATGGTTGCTAAGGTGTCTGAGTGGTTGCCAGAGTGTTCTAGATGGTTACTAAGATGTTGTAGGTTGTTGCTGGGGTTTTTTGGGCAGTTATGTGGTACTATTCAAACAGGCCATTTTAAAGTCCATGATATTCTCGTCTCTAGATATGGCTTGGATCCCTCCTTCATTGTAAATCTATTGGATTCTGTTTTATCAGAAATTAGGCTACAAGTCCAATCACTTAGAAAACTAATCGCACACCTCTACTCAATAAGCCATACAACTGAGGTTAATTCATGTCCACATCACAATCAAAAAGATAGAGTGTAAGCACAAGCAACCGTAATAGTGATGACTGCCTTAGCAAACACTACTAAAAAGCTAATCATTAATGAGGACAAAGCAAATAAAAGCAGCATTTGCATTCCCTTTACGGCTTCACAACGGTCACTTAACAGTCTATAATTCCACTTTATCACCAAAAACAACACAAGCTTGGTGTCAGCCTAATGAGATAATCGCCAGGCTAGAGCAGACACTGCCCTTGACGGCACTAAATGTGTTTTAGAAAGTGAATTTAGAAGGTATTGACCACTTACAATGTTCTGAAGTTGAATTTTAACAGCATAAATGAGCCTCCGCAGCCCTCGTTCATTACCGTAATGTAAATGAGTGCTCCACAATGACATGAAAAGGAGGCGGAGCCCGATGACATAATGAGGAGAAGGTCAAGTCTACAAACAGCCCTTCAGAAGCTTTTCTGGATTAATTGGCCCTGCGAGGAAACATTAGAACAGTTAGAGAAGCTGTGGTGACTAAACACTCCCTGACCCGCATGTGGGGAGATTCACGTCTGCGAAACTGTTATTACAAACAAAGCAATCTCTCGGGGCACAGTAAAGACATACTCATCAGAGCAAGGGATTCATAATTTTTGCCCTTTGCCATGGAAATGGGTTTGAGATTATAGCAGCATGACAACAGTATCAGAGTTTTATGCACTGTTACTTGATGACAGCACAAACAAATACATCACGCTAATAACCACACCATTTAGCAACAGAGAGATGATGATCCCAGTTTTCAGCATGTCCACTAATGTTTTTCTTTTTTTAATTACAGTGCTTGAAAGGCAGGACTGTACTGATTAAAAAACAGATAATTCTGTCTTTAAACATCAACCTGCCAAAGGGCCTATGGATGAAAATTAGCAAATTTGGCTACATCTGGCACATTTGACATATTATGTATATTAATGTGTAATGTCCCTGATTAAATTAAACAAATAAACAAATATATACTACTGTCAAAAGTTTGGAGGCATTCATTAATAATAATTTATTTAGCAAAAACACATTAAAATCACAAGTGACAGTAAAGATTTTATAATGTTACAAGAATTTATAATCTTACCATTTCTATTTCATAAAAATGTATCTCTTTATACACTGTTTATTTTGTATAAAAATTTGAACTTAAAATGTATCATGGTATCCATAAGCAGCACAACTGTCTTCAATATTACTTGATGACAGCACAAACAAATACATCACGCTAATAACCACACCATTTAGCAACAGAGAGATGATGATCCCAGTTTTCAGCATGTCCACTAATGTTTTTCTTTTTTTAATTACAGTGCTTGAAAGGCAGGACTGTACTGATTAAAAAACAGATAATTCTGTCTTTAAACATCAACCTGCCAAAGGGCCTATGGATGAAAATTAGCAAATTTGGCTACATCTGGCACATTTGACATATTATGTATATTAATGTGTAATGTCCCTGATTAAATTAAACAAATAAACAAATATATACTACTGTCAAAAGTTTGGAGGCATTCATTAATAATAATTTATTTAGCAAAAACACATTAAAATCACAAGTGACAGTAAAGATTTTATAATGTTACAAGAATTTATAATCTTACCATTTCTATTTCATAAAAATGTATCTCTTTATACATTGTTTATTTTGTATAAAAATTTGAACTTAAAATGTATCATGGTCTCCATAAGCAGCACAACTGTCTTCAATATCAATAAGAAATCTTTCACCAATTTAGCATATTAAATTGATTTCTGATGGATCATGTGACACAGATCACTGGAGTAATGACTGCTGAAAATTCAGCTTTGCCATCACAATAATAAATAACAAATTATAATAATAATTTGCATTTTAAATTAATTCAAATAGAAAAAAGTTAAATAAAAATATTTCACAATATTACAGTCTTTTCTGTATTTTTGTAAAAAAATAAATAAAAAAAAAACAGCTTTGGGAAGGATAAGAGACTTCTTTCAAAAATACTACAAATATCTTACTGATCCTAAACATTTGAATGAAAGTGTAAAATCTATTGTGAAATATAAAGTTGCAATTATGAGAAATAATGTTGCAACAGTGCAATATAAAGTCAATAAAAAAAAATTAAAAAAACAGAAAAAAAAATAACATTCTTTTACTGCTTTGAATGCACTGGTATTTTTATTTGGAAATCTAGTTCGTCTTCTATAAAGTCATGAACCCGAACAGCTTTAGATATCAGAAGTGTCAAACTCGAAATATCTAGCATCATCAATATGTTTGAGGACTTGAAGCCTGTTGTCCCCCGTCACTGCTGGCAGGCTGCTGGAATGGAAGAGCAATACAGGTGAACAAAGATCACGCGTTCATGTTCACAACAGCACACGGCAGCAGCTTCGAATGTCAAGATCACTTGACTTCTTGCCTTAGTCATTGCTTCTCAAATAAAACTTTCCTGACACATCAATTGTTTAGAGGAATAAAGAAGTGTCAGACTGTGACAGGCGTTTGTTCAGAGAAGTTTGGAAAATAAGCAGGTTGTAGATGATTTATTTACATAAACCCTGTTGTTTAGTATGCTGTTAGTTGATGGCGCTAAAACAACTGAGCCCCACTTTTACCCATGGATGGATGGATGGATAGATAGCCATATTTGAATAATTTTGTAATTTTTAATTTCATTTAATTTATTAATTAACTAATTTTATTTTAGAAAGCTACAGGTAATCCTGTCTGAATAGTGCTTTACAGTTGTAATTTAGTTCTACGTTGCCATTTTCTACCCTGTCTATGAATTCGACTGTAAGGATTCTATGTAAACATAATCTTCACATGTAAAACAGCATTTGTTCATTTGTTCATAGTTTGTGCTGCTCCATCCTTCAGTAACAGCCTCTTTGGAAGGCCTAATTAGATTGTGACAGGTTCATAAAACAATCCATGCTGAAATGGGGCACACAAACTATTAAGGTCAAAGGAAAATCAAACAATAAATGTTGTTTTGATGCTCTTTAATGTGGTGTGACAAATCGCTGTAGCTGCCTAGTCGATTCAAACGGCAGCACTGTATAACACTCTCTCCCCCATCAGCTCGCCGCTTCACTACAACTTACAGCAAGAAAAATAAATCAATATCAGAGGGTTTGTTGAAACACACAGTGCAGCTGAAATGCATCATATCTCATGTAATCAGTGTTTCAGATGCAGGAAGACATCAAAGATGTCAATTTGTCACCTAATATTATAGTTACCTCGGGAAAGGTATTCAGTGTCCACAGCTTGAAGATAGTTAGCTAGAAAAATGAAGCCGATTGCGATTTTAAAGGGGTCATGAATGTGTTTTTTTACTATTATTTTGTTTCCTGAGGTGCACTTATAGTCTTAGCATGCTTTTTTTCATCAAAAACGTTAGTTAGTTATAAAAAAGTTAGATATTAATGGTCATTTTCCTCCCTGAATTTAGCCCTCTGATTTGAACCCTCTGTTGGAAGGGGTGTCTGCTGTGAGACTTCAATGTAAACGCCCACTGCTGTGATTGGCTAACATCTTTGCATATGAAATGACCATTATATATGGAACTCTTGAGAAAACTTTCCTGCATTTTTACTATAACTGTCACAGTCTTCAGCGGGTGTGCCCAGGAGGGCCACCAGATGAGCTCCCGGTGGTGGCCGAAGAGGTTGCAGCGCCCCCAGAGGTGGCCGAAGAGGTTGCAGCGCTCCCGGTGGTGGCCGAAGAGATTGCAGCGCCCCCAGAGGCGGCCGATGAAGCTGCAGCACCCCCTGTTCAGAGAAGTTTGGAAAATAAGCAGGTTGTAGATGATTTATTTACATAAACCCTGTTGTTTAGTATGCTGTTAGTTGATGGCGCTAAAACAACTGAGCCCCACTTTTACCCATGGATGGATGGATGGATAGATAGCCATATTTGAATAATTTTGTAATTTTTAATTTCATTTAATTTATTAATTAACTAATTTTATTTTAGAAAGCTACAGGTAATCCTGTCTGAATAGTGCTTTACAGTTGTAATTTAGTTCTACGTTGCCATTTTCTACCCTGTCTATGAATTCGACTGTAAGGATTCTATGTAAACATAATCTTCACATGTAAAACAGCATTTGTTCATTTGTTCATAGTTTGTGCTGCTCCATCCTTCAGTAACAGCCTCTTTGGAAGGCCTAATTAGATTGTGACAGGTTCATAAAACAATCCATGCTGAAATGGGGCACACAAACTATTAAGGTCAAAGGAAAATCAAACAATAAATGTTGTTTTGATGCTCTTTAATGTGGTGTGACAAATCGCTGTAGCTGCCTAGTCGATTCAAACGGCAGCACTGTATAACACTCTCTCCCCCATCAGCTCGCCGCTTCACTACAACTTACAGCAAGAAAAATAAATCAATATCAGAGGGTTTGTTGAAACACACAGTGCAGCTGAAATGCATCATATCTCATGTAATCAGTGTTTCAGATGCAGGAAGACATCAAAGATGTCAATTTGTCACCTAATATTATAGTTACCTCGGGAAAGGTATTCAGTGTCCACAGCTTGAAGATAGTTAGCTAGAAAAATGAAGCCGATTGCGATTTTAAAGGGGTCATGAATGTGTTTTTTTACTATTATTTTGTTTCCTGAGGTGCACTTATAGTCTTAGCATGCTTTTTTTCATCAAAAACGTTAGTTAGTTATAAAAAAGTTAGATATTAATGGTCATTTTCCTCCCTGAATTTAGCCCTCTGATTTGAACCCTCTGTTGGAAGGGGTGTCTGCTGTGAGACTTCAATGTAAACGCCCACTGCTGTGATTGGCTAACATCTTTGCATATGAAATGACCATTATATATGGAACTCTTGAGAAAACTTTCCTGCATTTTTACTATAACTGTCACAGTGCGCTGAAGGACTTATTAAATTATGCCCTTGATGAGCCCATTAGCCCCTGGAGCGTGCTAGGTTGCAATCATGTATCCTTTGAGGGGTTTGTGGAGTTCCTGGCACGTTCCCCAGCTAAGGGGGCTGCAGCGTCCCCTGTAAGGGCCGACGAAGCTGCCGCGCCCCCAGTGGTGGCCGAAGAGGTTGCAGC
>NW_015656019.1:392732-396339 GCF_001515625.1 Sinocyclocheilus rhinocerous | reverse complement strand
ACTCGTGTATTAAATAAATTCAATGCACACAGACTGAAGTAGTGTCGCAGTCTACAGCGGGTGTGCCCAGGAGGGCCACCAGATGACTGTGTTCTGTGAGCACATGGCTTGTGTTGTGTTGTCTGTTGCCATGTGCTCTCTCCTGTCTATTGTCTTGCCCCTCCCATCTTGTTACCTCGTTATAGTTTAAGTTGATCCACCTGTGTCTCCCTCGTTAGCCTCCTCGTTTGGTTCCCATTTATTCTCCTTGTGTCTGTCATCCTGTGCTGATCCGTCATTTCTCATTGTGTGTGTTTCGTGTCTGCATGTGGTGCAGCTTTAGGCCTGCCTGTCTGTTTTTCCCCCTCGGGGTGGTTTGAGTTTGTTTCATTTTTATTATTAAAATAAATAACCATTTCTCCTGCACTTGAGTCCTCGCTTCATCTCCCCGCACGCACCGTGACAATAACAGCTGAACTAATTGTGAAAAGTGTTGATTATAGCATTATATTTAGAACTGCTCCCATTGCATCAAAGGTCGCAGCGCTGCACTGCAGCCATGTCCATGAGCACACAATATAATGATCTCCTTATTGCAAAATGATTTCTACAATCTCATGAATACTTCAGAAAATACTACAGAGTGAAAACACAATGTAAATAAGAGACTTGTTGAGCAGTGTAAACTGTCATTGGTTATAACAGGAGTTTTGTCGATAATGCAGTGTTTAACAGATGGTTTTCTAACTAACAGGAACAGTGTGAAGTTGATCATTTAGTCACTGGCTTGATTCACCAATGCATAAACAGCAGTAAACCACTTTGTGACAAAGAACGTCTACATGAGACCTTACATACTGTATTACTCCGATCACAGGTCATGGTACTCATTAAAAGCAGTTACAGATTTTTATATTATGTTTCTCGAGGTTAGTTTATAAAGATTTTTTTGCACCAAAAAAGGTCTTCACCTAACAGCAGTATCGCTCTTAGACGTGAGTTGTTCAGAACACACTTCTTTGATTACATAAGACATTGACGCATGTTAAAGGGCATGTCAAGGAGAATTGTCATGTCACAATTCTCCCAAATTCAAATCCAAGCATTTCAGAAGGGTAGAAAACAATAATTAATATTTGAAACTGGAGAATTAGTTTTGAAACATGCAATTTGTTTTTTATTGTAGAGCAACCACTTATATGTCTAAATATTGAGATGATTTTGATTCTCCATTTCATGACCCCTTTAAGTACCATGACTAAAAAATTATATTGTTCTATAATATTACCTATTGTTATAGTATTTACTATCAAATACACTAAAGTTCTAAAGTTATATATATATTGAATTAAACCATTAAGAATAGGTTAAGTAATTTTAAAAAATACACAAAATAAGATATATAATACATGCATATTCTATATTTTTTATTTTATATATTTTATATTTGTTGTTTTTTATTGTAACTTTTTGTTTATGTCTTAATGTAACCGTCTAAAATTGCAATCTTTAGAGAGAGTTTTCCTAATATCAACAGTTTGACAGCTAATACATATTTAGATCATTGGGATGCTAAGACTTTTTTATTGCGTAAAATTGAAAACGTGTTTCTAGGTCAAAGTGACTCAAAATAACGGCATATGTCATACTTTTTTAATGCAAAAGGCTTGTAAATAAATCAGCAGTTTCAAAATAAGTGAAAGAGTGAAAGAATAGATCAAAGTCTCCATGTTAGTGACAAAGGTCTCCTTCTAAATATGTTTTAGTTACATTATTTTTAATAATTAATAAAAAAAAAAAACTCACATTTCCAGAAAAAAATCCAATTTTCCCTTAGCGCCAACGTAACCATATGTCCTGCTGCTGTTTCATGACATGTACCATTCTAACCATGATGCCTTTCATGTTTTAGCAGATACTTTTTGCATTCTGTGAAAGACAATACTACTGAGTTTCTGGGGGAAATGAAACAGGGGGATCTAGACTGATTTCTGAAAGTGCAAAATAGTCTCATCTTCTCTCACATTGTCAACAACCTGCTGTTTATTGTCTCTCTGAGTTTCTCCATCTCACTTACACATAAAACATTCATAACTGAGATGGCAGATGAAAGAGCAGCGCTGGGTAAAAATGAAGCAAAAAGAGATGAAGAGCAAAAGAAGGAGAGGGAGAAAGTAAAAGAGGAAGAGAGCGATGGATCTCCTGAGGGCCAATCCCTGTCTGATTGCCATGCAGAAGTACAAACATGGTCTTTCAAAGAAGGCACTATTCTGCAATGTGCAACTCCACACAATGACTTTGTAAATCCTACATAATAACAAGTTAAATTGCTACACCTCAGATGCACAGTGAAGATATAATATTTGCTTCTTTGGCAGATTTTCAATGTTATCTCTGATACTTAAGAAACATTGTATTTTTAATGCAAATCACTGCAGGAGACCCCGGGGCTAGTTGTCACAGTGGCTACAGCTCAGTTTTGAGTCAAACACATACAGTAGTTCAACGCTGTCAAAAATTAAAATAATCCTGCCCTTCAAATGAAAATTCTAATATCATCATTCACATTTGTTACAGTTCCTAGGTAAAAATAAATAAATAAATAAAAAAGTACGCACAAACCACACTAGCATACTGTCAGCCCTGTTTTGTTGTGTTTTGCTCCCCGTGACCCAGTTTCTCCCTCGTGTTGATTGTGTTCATTGATTTCAGGTGTGTCTCGTTGAGTTCCTCGTTTAGTTTAGTATTTAAAGTGTGTTCTGCCCCTTGTTTCCTGCCCGGTGTTAAACGTCAATTCCCCGTGCTATGTGTGTGTTCCTGCCTCTGAGTCCTTCTGTGGATTAATAAAGACTGTTATTCGTGAAACTCCGACGTATCAGCGCTCCTTCGTTCATACACAGTAGCAACCGTGACACATACATTCATGCAAGATTAAGGCTGGTTTTAACAGAAAGTCTGAACATGCTCTCAGGACCAAGTTATTTTTCATAAACGTTAGGATGGATCAGGCTGCTGTCGCATGAATTGTATCAAATGTTTTACTGCTCAAATATTGATGAAAAGTAATTAAACCGAATTGCATAATAGATTTTAAAAGCAGACTTGTTGTGAAAGATGGCTTTATGTTTCACTTTAGACAGCAGTTTTAACTTTTAAAAAAGCCTTACTGCAATAATAACATGCTTTGACAACAATGTCATGAATAGATTTTATTAAATTTTTTTCCTGGGCAATAACAGTGACAATTTTTAAATAGACTTCTAGGTTATAATAACTTTTAGGAATATTCTCTGGAATAAAAAACACAACAAGTCCCAGTCACCCCTATAAATGACTAATTATAAAACACTAAAAAAGACATTAGTGAAGACTGTCTCATTGTAATGCGCTGAGAACAAAAGCACAAATACCTAACTTTTATTCACTATTATGAATACTGGCCTGTAGACAATCACAGCCATTAAAACATATAAAAATGAGTAACTGAAATGAGTAACCTTTGCATGTCATTAACTGTAGCTGTGGGTTTTATTAAAAAAAAATTATGGATTAATCAATTTTCAGGCAACAAGTAGAGGCAGAATATTGTTTTAAATTCCAACAGAAGATACAAATGTACCATTAAGTG
>NW_015656019.1:390289-392713 GCF_001515625.1 Sinocyclocheilus rhinocerous | reverse complement strand
CGGGGGGGCGTAATTTATTCAAGCATTTTCTAATTTAATTTAATTTCAAATGTAATTCAATTAATCTAACAGAAATACTAGCAGAAATAACTGTTTTGGGCCAGAGCTTTAAATAAAATGTTGAGTCTATCAGATTTCTCTGTTTGCTGTCAAATTCTAGCTTAAAGGAATAGTTCACCCAAAAATGAAACCTTACTTAAAATGTACTCACCCCCAGGCAAGAGTTTGTTTCTTTATTGGAACAGATTTGAAGAAATTTAGAATTACATCACTTGCTCATCAATGGATCCTCTGCAGTGAATGGGTGCTGTCAGAATGAGAGTCCAAACAGCTGATGAAAAAATCACAATATTCCACAAGTAATCCCAATGACTCCTGTCTATCAGTTAACATTTTGTGAAGTGAAAAACTGTGTTTCCCAGAAACAAATCCATCATTAAGGCATTTTAACTTTAAAGTGCCACCCCATTATTATGGAATCCATTATCCATAATAATGCTTCTTTCAGTGAAAAGGTTTATCCCGTTGTCCTCTCACATCCAAATCTACCCACATATTTGTTTAGAACTGTTTTGGGCTGTTTTTGCTTAATGCATATTTTTCTCCTGATTCAGACTATTTGACAACACCCATTACCTGCAAAGGATGCATTGGTGAGCAAATGATGTGATGCTAATTTTTTCCAGATCTGTTCAGATGAGGAAACAAACTCATCTACATCCTGGATGGCCTGAATGGGAGTACATTTTCAGCAATGATCATTTTTGGGTGAATTATTCCTTTAATTCATTCAAGATGTGTGCTAATCATAACGAGTTCAAAACAAGTGCTACACTGTGTGGCATGTATGCAAAATACCCACTCCAGATGTCATATCAAAGCCATTGGAGGTGTTTAATCAATCATGATGACTGATAAGATGATAACCTGGTATAATCTGCATTTGGCATGTTTTCAGTACTGTCACACCCTGACAGCAGCAACGCAATGCTTTGGGTTCAATCACTTAAATGACAATCTACAGAGCTGCGGCTTCCTTTACAAGCAGTTAGAGAGCCATAGGTAGGTCTGAAGCTTTCAAAAGAAAAAATAAATCTTGTTTCAAATATAAACCTAGTGATTATGGACAAAGAATGGACTAAAAGGAGTCCATTGAGTATGATGCAATGGAAATGCAAGGAAATAATTGACTTAAAGGCACACTATGTAATTTTCACCGCTAGAGGGCGCGTATTCAAAATAAACAAATAGACAAAGGCGTAGTTTGATGACGAGTGTGGGTGGAATCATGGGAGTTGTCGTCTTCATCCCCACAGTCGATGCAATCCGACGGGACTCGGGCAGAAATCATGTTCATGGATGAGCTAATGATTTATTAACGTAGTAGAATGAAGCAGGGTGAGGCTGAAAGCCGTCGAAGCGAAACGAGGCCGCTGAACGAGCGAGACACGGCTCGAAAGCAGCGGAGCTTTTATTATACTATAGTCCACCGCTTCCTCTCCTTCCGGTCGTGCGTATATGGAAAAAAAGCAGCGCTGTTTTATCATACTAGATACATTTGAAAGTTCTGTTATAATACACTCAGACCCCTCTCCGGTCCGCTCACAAGCTGCCCGAGTTGGGTCCCTGCGTTCCACCTCGCTGCCCCACTGCGGGTACGGCGGTGGTTCCGTTGGTCCCGCTTGCATGGTATCTGAGTGCCTGACTAGCGCTATCCAGCCCGTCTCGCTGGCTTCTGCGCCCGCCGTCCCCCCAAGTTCAGCGGCATCCGCTTCACAACAGTGAAGGGGGCCGATGCTCCTCTCTTGCGTGCGGAGATCGCAGTCCTACTGGCGAAGGATGCGATAGAGCCGGTCCCTCCAGCCGATATGAGGACGGGGTTTTACAGCCCTTACTTGATTTTACCCAAGAAAGGCGGTGGGTTACGACCAATCTTGGTTCTGCGTGTCTTGAACCTGGCCCTTCACCGGTTACCATTCAAGATGTTGACGCAGAAACGCATCTTCGGGTGCGTCCGTCCCCGAGATTGGTTTGCAGCGATCGACCTGAAGGACTCATACTTTCATGTGTCGATCCTTCCGCACTACAGTCCATTTCTGCAGTTTGCGTTCGAAGGACAGGCATACCAGTACAAGGTCCTGCCCTTCGGGCTGTCCCTATCTCCCCGTGTCTTTACGAAGGTCGCGGAGGCAGCTCTTGTTCCCCTCAGAGAGCAGGGTGTTCGCGTTCTCAACTATCTAGACGATTGGCTTATACTAGCACAGTCTCAGGATCAGTTGTGCGAGCACAGGGACCTGGTGCTCCGGCGCCTCAGCCTGTTGGGTCTTCGGGTCAACTGGGAAAAGAGCAAACTCTCCCCGACGCAGAGGATCTCTTTTCTCGGTATGGACTTGGATTCGGTCGAACAGACAGCCCGCCTCACAG
>NW_015656019.1:389002-389682 GCF_001515625.1 Sinocyclocheilus rhinocerous | reverse complement strand
CGGCACCTCAGCCAGTTGGGTCTTCGGGTCAGCTGGGAAAAGAGCAAACTCTCCCCGACGCAGAGGATCTCTTTTCTCGGTATGGAGTTGGATTCGGTCGAACAGGCAGCACGCCTGTCGGTGCTGACCTGATTGAATTCGTTCAAGGGCAGGACAGCGGTCGCACTGAAACTATTTCAGAGGCTCCTGGGGCATATGGCAGCTGCAGCGGCACTTACACCGCTAGGGCTATTGCGTATGAGACCGCTTCAGCACTGACTTCATGGCCGAGTCCTGAGGTGGGCGTGGCAGCGCGGCACTGACCAGGTCCAAGTTACACCTGCCTGTCGCCAAACCTACACCCCGTGGTCAGATCTTACGTTCCTTCGGGCAGGAGTGCCCCTAGAACAGGTCTCCAGGCATGCTGTGGTTTACACGGATGCCTGTTAGCAGTGCGCCTTGCCTTGAACCGTCTCAAAGGGCACTTACCAAGCACGTGCTGGTCCGAACCTGCTTGTGGCACTGTATTGGCCCACTCGGACCTGGTTCCCCAAACTAATGCTCCTCGAGACAGCCCCCCCTGGCAGATTCCTCTGAGGAAGGTTCTACTGACTCAGAGACGGGGCACCCGATCAGGGTAGTGCTTTCCTTTTTGCAGCAAGGGCTGGAGCGAAGGCTGTCTCCCTCCCCGTTAAAGTTTA